>NW_016107949.1:790328-798191 GCF_001604975.1 Cebus imitator | reverse complement strand
AGCTTTGAGCTGATGTTCCTCTGTGTAAGATGGAGCTCAGAGCTAGATGGAGCTTGGAGCGATAGGAGCTCAGAGCAGGTGGTGCTCGGAGGAAGACGGAGCTCTGAGCAAGATAGAAGTCAGAGCAGATGAAGCTCTAAGCAGATGAAGCTCTGAGCAGATTAAGCTCAGAAAAGAAGGAGCTCCAAGCAAGATGGAGCTTTGAGCTGATGTTCCTCTGTGTAAGAGGGAGCTAAGAGCTAGATGGAGCTTGGTGTGAAAGGAGCTCAGGGCAGATGGTGCTCAGAGCAGGATGGACCTTGGAGTGATAGGAGCTCAGAGCAGATGGTGCTCAGAGGAAGATGGAGCTCTGAGGAAGATAGAGCTCAGAGCAGATGGAGCTCTAAGCAGATGAAGCTCTGAGCAGATTAAGCTCAGATAAGAAGGAGCTCCAAGCAAGATGGAGCTTTGAGCTGACGTTCCTCTGTGTAAGAGGGAGCTAAGAGCTAGATCGAGCTTGGTGTGAAAGGAGCTCAGAGCAGATGGTGCTCAGAGCAAGATGGAGCTTGGAGTGATAGGAGCTCAGAGCAGATGGTGCTCAGAGGAAGATGGAGCTCTGAGCAAGATAGAGCTCAGAGCAGATGGAGCTCTAAACAGACGAAGCTCTGAGCAGATTAAGCTCAGATAGGAGGAGCTCCGAGCAAGCTGGAGCTTTGAGCTGATGTTCCACTGTAAGAGGGAGCTAAGAGGTAGATGGAGCTTGGCGTGAAAGGAGCTCAGAGCAGATTGTGCTCAGAGCATGATGGAGCTCAGACTGATTGAACCTCTGAGCATGGTGGAGCTCAGAGCAGATGGTTCTCAGAGCAAGATGGAGCCTGGAGTGGTTGGAGCTCAGAGCAGATGGTGCTCAGAGCAAGGTGGAGCTTGAAGCGATTGGACCTCCAAGCAAGACAGAACTTGGAGCAGATGGAGCTCTGAGCAAGATAGACTTCAGAGCAGGCAGAGCTCTAAGCAGGTGAAACTCTGAGCAGATTAAGCCCAGAAAAGGAGCTCCAAGCAAGATGGAGCTTTGAGCTGATATTCCTCTGTGTAAGATGGAGCTCAGAGCTAGATGGAGCTTGGAGTGATAGGAGCTCAGAGCAGATGGTGCTCAGAGCAAGATGGAGCTTAGACTGATTGGACCTCTGAGCACGGTGGAGCTCAGAGAAGACAGTTCTCACAGCAAGATGGAGCTTGGAGTGATTGGAGCTCTGAGCAAGATGGAGCTTGGAGCAGATGGAGCTCTGAGCAAGATAGACCTCAGAGCAGATGGAGCTCTAAGCTGATGAAGCTCTGAGCAGATTAAGCTCAGAAAAGAAGGAGCTCCGAGCAAGATGGAGCTTTGAGCTGATGTTCCTCTGTAAGAGGGAGCTCAGAGCTAGATGGAGCTTGGCGTGAAAGGAGCTCAGAGCAAGATGGAGCTCAGAGCAGATGGAGCTCTGAACAGATTAAGTGCAGAAAAGAAGGAGCTCCAAACAAGATTGAAGTTGGAGCTTATGTTTCTCTGTACAAGACAGAGCACCGAGCAAGATAGAGCTCTAAACAAGATGGTGCTTAGAGCAAATGGAGTTCTGAGTGATAAAGAATTGTAAACAAGATGGAGCTTGGTGCAGATGTTGCTTGGTTTGAAGTGGAGCTCAGAGCAAATGGTGCTAACAGCAGGATGGAGCTCAGAGTGGTTAGAGCTCCAAGCAAGATGGACCTTGGAGCTGATGGTGCTTTGAGCAACATGGAACTCGGAGGAAATGTTGTTCAGAGAAAGAAGGAGTTCTTAGCAAATTATACTCAGAGCAAGATGGAGCTTTCGTTCACAGTGAGATGGAGCTCTGAGCAAATGGTACTTAGAGCAAGATGGAACTCCAAGTAGATGGTGCTCAGAACAAAATGGAGCTTGAAGTGGTTGTAGCTCTTAGCAAGATGGAGCTCTAAGTAGATGGTGCTTAGAGCAAGGTGGGGCTCAAAGAAGATGTTGTTTACAGTGAGATGTAGCTCCAAGTAAATGATGCTTAGTGCAAGATGGAACTCCAGAGTAATTGGAGCTCTGAGCAAGATGGAGCATGGAGCAAATGGAACTCTGAGCAGATGGGCTTAGAGCAGATGGTGCTCAGAGCAAGATGGAGCCCTGAGCAAATTGTGCCCAGAACAAGATGGAGATCAGAGTAGATGGAGCTCTAAGCAAGAAGAAGCTCAGAGTAGATGGTGCTCAGAGCAAGATGGAGCTCTGAGGATATAGTACTCACAGCAAGATGGAGCTTAGAGAGATTGGAGCTCACAGAAATTGCTCCCAACAAGATGGAGCTCCAAGTAGATGGTAATTAGAGCAATCTGGAGCTCCAAGTAGATGGTAATTAGAGCAATCTGGAGCTCCAAGCAGATGGTGCTTAGAGCAAGATGAACCTCAGAATGATTAGAACTCTGAGAAAAAACTCTGTGCAGATGGTGCTTAAAGCAAGATAGAGCTCAGAGTGATTGGAGCTCTGAGCAAGATGGAACTAGGAGGAGATTGAGCTTTGAGCAAGAAGTACCTCCAAGTAAGATGGAGTTTCCAGAAGTTCTTGCCTGGTGTAAGATGGAGCTCAGAGCAAGATGGAGCTTGGAGTGATTGGAACTGTGAATATTTCTCTGAGCAAGATGGCTCTCTGAGCAAGAAGGAGCTCTAAGCAAGATGGAGCTTGGGACAGACATTGCTCGGTTTTAGATGGAACTCAGAGTGATGAGAGCTCCAAGCAAGATGGAGCTCAGAGCAGATAGAGCTCTGAACAAAAAGGAGCTCCAAGCAAAATGGAACTTGGAGAAGATGTTGCTTGGTGTAAGATGGAGCTCAGAGCAGATGGTGCTTGGAGCAAGATGGAGTTTGGAGTGCTTGGAGCTCTCAGAAAAATGGGGCTTGAAGCAAATGGAACTCCAAGTAGATGAAACTCTGAGCAGATGGTGCTCAGTGCAAAATGGAGCTCAGAGTGATGAGAGCTCTAAGCAAGATGAGCTTAGAGCAGATGGAGCTTCAAGCAGATGGTGCAGAGAGCAAGATGGAACTTGGAGTGATTCGAGCTTCGAACCAGATGGAGCTTGGATCAGATAGACCCCTGAGCAACAAGGAGCTCCAAACAAGCTGGAGCTTGGAGCAGATGTTGCTGGTGTAAGATGGACCTCAGAGCAGATAGTGCTTAGAGTAAGAGGCAGCTCGGAGTGATTGGCACTCCTGAGCCTTGATCTGAACAATTGGAGCTCTGAGCCAGATGCAGCTTGGAGTAGATAGAGCTCTAAGCAAAATGAGCTCTAAGCAAGATGGAGTTTGGAGGAGATGTTGCTAGGTTTTGGAACTCATAGCAAATGGAGCCCACAATGATTATAGCTCCAAGCAAGGTGGAGCTCAGAGCACATGTTGCTCAGAGTAAGATGAACTCGACCAGATGGTGCTCAGAGCAATGGAGCTGGAAGTGATTGGAGCTCCCAGCAAGATGGAACACAGAGTGATTAGAACTTCCAGCAAGATGGAGCTCAGAGTAAATGGATCTGATTAGATGAAGCTCTGAGTAAGGTAAATGTCTATGCAGATGGTGTTCAGAGAAAGTGCTTAGAGTGATTGGAGCTCTGCGCAAGATGGAGCTTGGAATAAAGAGAGCTTGAAGCCAGAAAGACCTCCAAGCAAGATGGAGCTTGCAGCAGATGTTGCTCTGTGTAAGGTGGAGCTCAGAAAAGATGATGCTCACAGCAAGATTGAGCTCAGAGTGATTGTCACTCCAAACATTGCTCTGAGCCATTGGCGTTTGGAGTAGATTGTGATCAGAGCGAGACAGTGTTCAGAGTGATTGGAGCCCCAAGCAAGCTGAAGCTTGGAGAAGATGGAGCTCAGAAAAGATGATGTTTACAGTAAGATGGATCTCCGAGCAGATGATGCTAAGAGCAAAATGGAGCTCAGAGTGATTGGAGCTCCAAGCAAGCTGGAGCTCAGAGCAGATGGAGTTGGAAAAGAGACACATCATTTGTGGTATATTTCATTCACTCATGGTGACTTTTTAAACAACACATTATTTAGACATCATTTGGGAAAAAAATTAACACTCAGCATTTATATTTTGCAATCTTATAGAAGGAATTTCTAGCAGATTTTAGTACCAAACCTCCAGTGAAGAAACAGACCAGATATTTATTGGCCACATACACTGTGATGCCAGTCCTATGATCACCTTGCAATGGAAAGTTTAATGACAGTTTAGGTCTCGACACAATACATAATCCAAAAGAAGACTTAAGGATTCCTACATCAAGCTCGTTGTCTTCAAATATTAGAATGGAGAACTACTTGTCAAAGGTTAGTTACAGTATCTCTTTTCTTTAGTTTTCAGATTTCTAACATAATTCTTGTATTTTTCTGTTAACGGATCAGAGCAGGTCCAAGAACACATTAGAGATCTTATAGACCAGGCCTCTCACCTTTGGTAAAGGGATATTGAGTTGGCTCAGCCTGGGTGCCACCTGGTCTTCATTCTCATAGTTATTCCCTTTCCTGGAACCCCTGGCCTCTATCTTCCTTCTCCTTTTTGAGCCTTGCTCTCTGAATCTTCTCAGTTTATTTCCTTCCACCTGAAAACCATCAGACTTCAAATGGTCTTGTGATGGGGATATCAACCTCTTTCTCTCCCTCCAGGACAACCAAGTCCCTGTATGTCTCCTCTGGACAGCACGGATGAAATCTTCTAAGAGACAACAATCGTCAAAACCTGCTCACTATGACAGCAAGCAAGGAGGAAGGCCCTGAAGACCCTCAATGCCCCTTTTCAGCAGGAATTAGCTACAGAGAATGACCTCTGCCCCATCTCCCAAAAGATTTCTGGGTCCCAACCACTTGACGAAGAAATGTAAGACAGATAGCAGGCATAAGGGGGAGGTATCCATGTTGGAAAGAACCCCCCAGAACACGTCTTTGGATGCTCAGTACTCATTCCATCTTCAAACTGTCAGAATGTTGTTAACTAGATCATGATAAGGAAAAAAGGCAAAGGGGAATTCCTGAGAGCTGAGCAGGCACAATGAGTACAAAATTGACTGTTATACCTTCCTGGGGTGGTGGTAATATGCAGTGCCACCATTAGGTAGGATTCATATTGATGTTTCCCAAGCATGTGCATTAAGTACAATAAGTAAGGGAGGATCCCCCAAACTTTGGTGAGAACTGGCCAAAGAAAGAACTGAGGCAATAGAAGATCACCATGCAGAATGTCATGGGGATGTTTCCAGCAGGGTCAGCCCTGTCCTCTCTTGGAGTGTATTTGTACTTTCTGAATAAAACTTGTTTTTACTTACAAATTGGTCTTTTGTGTAAATTCTTTCTTCCACGAAGACAACCAAGGATATCCCGGATTAATACCTTCATGTGATTTCACTCATAGTAATATGAGTCTATTTCTGGGGAACTTAAAGTGAATCCAGTAATGACAAGGAGTATCAATTACAGAGTTGGTAAGGAAAAAATAGTTCACCTATGCTTGACTTATTAAGAAACTTATCTAGGGTTTGACCATTTTTCAACTGGGTGAAAATCACAGAATCTAGGTGCAGTAATGCACAATTGTAGTCCCAGCTACTCCAGAGGCGGAGGCAAAAAGGTCTCAAGCCCAGGAGTCCAAGGATGTACTGTGAAATGATGGTGCCAGTGAACAGCCACTGCACCCTATCACTGCAGCCTGGGCAACAGCATGACCCTGTCTCTTGAAAATACTACAATTTTAAAAGATTTGTTTTAACAAAAATAAATTGTAACTTTTTTGTCTCATTTTTATTTTAAAAATTCAGTCAATGCACTTTAACTTGTAGTTTTGATGGTGTTTTTATGATCTCAACGCCCAGTAAAGTAATATAAGCCCATGTTAAAGGAGGCCTCAAATTTCTTTTTTAACCTGGCTCCTGTACTAGCACATCATAAAAAAGCAAATCTAATGTTTTTAGGAAAGCACTGCAGCAGATAAAAAAGAACAAATTAAATGGTTGTTCTAATACATAAATTACAAACTCCCTGCTAGCTGATTTAAGAAATCTTATTGCTTTGTGTTATTTCTCTACAAAAATAATAGGATGAGAGTCTAAGTGCTTTAGAGTCATGAAATTTTGCCACTGGGTGGAAAAGGAAAATGAAAACTTCTGTAAATTAAGCATGGTGAAAATGTAAATGTTCTGAGTTTTTGCCAGAAAAATCAGGTAGTATGTCATTTTACAAGATGACAATGAAGAGTATGCTAATGAAGTTTTATAGTTTGCCAAGTCAAGTTAGAGTTAATACATGATTCAAAATTATTCTGTCAAGACAGAAAGGTGTGATTCTATAATCACTGCAGGATACCTTGAAAGAATTTTAATATGGTTGCTGTCTACTAAATTCTTAAGTTACAGAAAGATGACTTCTAGAGTTGTTAGTGTAAATTGATTTTAAACAGTGATGAACTTTCTGGATGCCTTTCATGTTGGATTTTAATATGATATTATTTTCAAGCAGAAGCCATTTTTTTTTCATTCTGTGATGAGCTAAAGGATGGCATAACAACAAGTGCTCAATGAAGATACCAAGAGAGTAGTGCATGAATATGTCTGTCCAGTGCTGTTAGACTGCTTCTTGCAAATGGCATTTGTCATGGCCGCAAGAGCCAGAAAGATAGAAGAAAAAGCTGTTTTCCACCAAATATTGGCAAAAGTCTGGAGAAGGGAGTAGATACATATGTAAAGGTCATCTACAGCAAACCACTGTGGAGTATAAAGTGTGCTCCAGCCTGGAGCTGCAGCCACTCAAGCTGTGGCTGAGAACTGGGCATCTCTGCACTCTCAGGGACCCAGGAAGGCCCTCCTCCCCTCCCCCCATAGGTTCGGCGGTGTCTGCTCTTGCTACCTGGTCTCTCCACACTCCCAGTGCCCACTCCAATCTTGAAGCAAGGTTGGCGCCGAGCCCACGCACTGTCACGGCCAAGCTGGGGTGTGCACACTTGAGGCAGCACTGATATGCCAGCCCCCTGCTGCCTTGGCCCCCTCTGGACTTCAGGCACTGAGGAGCACAGGCTCCAAAGTTACAAAATACTGCTTCTCCAGGTCTGTCCCACCTTTTCTGCAGAAGTCTGAGTACCCCTCAGACACCTCCTAGATAGATCCAGGTATCTCAAAATGCCACTGGCCTCTGCAATGGGGGCTGCTATCTCTCGGCAGCAGGCCAGGCTGCTGTTCTGTCCAGGCCCTAAGGCATGACCTCCTGCCTGACACTGTGGCTGCAGATGCCCTGAGCTGCTTTAATTTATTATTATTTTCATTCTCTGGATGCTGGAGTCCGTGGTGACTTGTAGGGGGACAATCAGAATGACAGTCACAGTGTTCCACTCAGGATTGCCCCCTGGACCTTTCAGCCAAGCAGGAGCCTTAACTCTGCACCCTTGGGAGAAGGGGCTCTTTCCCGGAGGCTCCCTGGTCTTGAGGGGGCCTGCTTCCCAATCCCAACAAAGTCCTCCAGGCAGGCCTGTCTCCTGGGGCCTCTGCCATGGGTTTTTTCCCATAAACATATACAGTCCTCAGAAAAGTGCTTGGGATGGTGCTTGGCACTTAGTAAACACTACGTAAGAATGCTTATTGGCCAGAAGCCATGGCTATGCCTGTTATCCCAGCACTTTGGTAGGCCAAAGTGGGAGGATTGCCTGAGCCCAGTAATTCAAGACCAGCTGGGGTAACACAGGAAGACCACATTTCTACAAAAATTAGCCAGGCAGCATGGCATATGCCTGTTGTCCCAGCTCCTCAGTAGGCTGAGGTGGAAGAATCACTTGGGCCTTACGTTTTGAGGTTACAGTGAGCAACACTGCACTCCAGTCTGGG
>NW_016107949.1:788730-790265 GCF_001604975.1 Cebus imitator | reverse complement strand
AAAAAAAAAAAAAAAATGGCCGGGTGCAGTGGCTCACACCTGTAATCCCAGCACTTTGGGAGGCCAAGGCGGGCAGATCAACTGAGGTTAGAAGTTTGAGACCAGCCTAGCTAACATGGTAGAATCCCATTTTAAATTTTTAGTACAAAATGGTACATGGGAAAAATTTTTGGTGCAAAAACTTTTTATATTTTTGTACTTAAAATACAAAAAGTTAGCCAGGCATGGTGGTGCATGCATGTACTCCAGATACTCGGGAGGCTGAGGCAGGAGAATCGCTTGAACCCGGGAAGCAGAGTTTGCAGTGAGCCAAGATTGTTGTGCCATTGCACTCCAGCCTGGGCAACAAGAGTGAAACTCTGTCTCAAAAAAACAAAAAGTGCTTACTAACAATCCCAGCCAGACACAGTGGCTCACACCTGTAATCCCAGCACTTTGAGAGGCCAGATGGGCAGATCACCTGAGGTCAGGAGTTTGAGACCAGCTAACCAACATGGTGAAACCCTGTGTCTACTAAAACTACAAAAATTAGCTGGGTGTGGGGCAGGCTCCTGTAATTCCAGCAGCTTGGGAGGCTGAGGCAGAAGAATCACTTGAACCCTGGAGTCGGAGGTTGCAGTGAGCCAAGACTGCTTCTGCGGTCTAGCCTTGGTGACAGAGCAAGACTAGGTCTCAAAACAAAACAAAACAAAACAAAAACAAACAAAAATCTCCTTTATATTTCTGCCTAGTATAATTTCTATAGCATAGGGATTAAGAAAACAAGTCCTGACCAGGTGAGTGGCTCACATATGTAATCCCAGCACTGTGGGAAGCTGGGGCGGGCAGATCCCCTGAAGTCAGGAGTTCGAAACCAGCCTGGGCAAAATGGTGAAACCCCATCTCTACCAAAAATACAAAAAAAATAGCTGGGCATGGTGGTGGGAGCCTGTAATCCCAGCTATGCAGGAGGCTGAGGCACGAGAATTGCTGGAACCTAGGAAGCAGAGGTTGCAGTGAGCTGAGATCGTGCCACTGTACTATAGCCTAGGTGACAGAGTGAGAGTCTGTCTCCAAAAAAAAAGAAATTGACACTTTTTATTATGAAACTTGAAACTTACATTTATTTTACCTGAGTTCCTTCCTCAGGAAAGGCCCCCAAGCCTCTCAGAGATTATCAAAGAACTGAAGCTCATCAGATCATGGCATCCTCACAATGAGACTCCTGACCCCTCAGTCATCATGACTGCTTCCTTACCCCTCCTAAGTTTCTGGTTTCCCACACATAGTTGCATTTCTTCCCTGCCATATAAGGCCCTAATGTTAGTAGTCAGGGAGATGGATTTGAGACTGACCTCCCCTCTCCTCAGCTGCAGCACCCAATTAAAGCCTTCTTCCTTGGCAATAATCATTGTCTCAATGATTGGCTCTCTGTGAGGCCAGCAGCTGGACCTAGGCCGAATCGTGGTGTTTTGGTAACACTAAAAGAATGAAATGTGATCCTAAACATGCAGTGGTTCTAAAACATGTCTGCAGATTTTTTGACACCCCTCATA
>NW_016107949.1:783305-788372 GCF_001604975.1 Cebus imitator | reverse complement strand
ATGATATTTCACTTTGTTGGCCAGGCTGGTCTTGAACTCCTGACCTCAGGTGATCTGCCCACCTCAGCTTCCCAAAGTGCTGGGATTACAGGCATGAGCCACTGCACCCAGCCAATTTTTGTAAAGATGGAGTTTCACCATGTTGCCCAGGCTGGTTTCAAACTCCTTTGTTCAAGTGATTCTCCCAGCTCAGCCTCCCAAAGTGCTGGGATTATAGGCATGAGTCACTGTGACTGGCCAACTCACTTATCATTATTATTATTATTATTTTGAGACAGAGCCTCCTCTGTTGCCCAGACTGGAGTGCAATGGTGTGATCTCGGCTCACTGCAACCTCCACCTCCCAGGTTCAAGCAATTCTCCTGCCTCAACCTCCCAAGTAGCTGGGATTGTAAGTGCATGTCACCACACCCAGCTAATTTTTGTATTTTTAATAGAGACAGGGTTTCAATATGTTGGCCAGGCTGGTCTCCAACTCCTGACCTCAAGTGATCCACCTAACTCGACCTCCCAAAGTGCTGTGATTATTGGCATGAGCCACCATGTCTGACCCTGACTCACTTCTAAGGAGTAGAATGTCATGGAAGAGACTGCATGACAGCTGAGACTGAGTCAGAAAAGGTGATGCAGCTCCCATCTGGCTCGCTCTGGGAATATGGGCCTTTGGAGCATGGAGCCAGCCTATAAGAAGCCCAGCTGCCTCAAAGGCACCATGCTGGGGGGATTACATGGAGAGACCCCATGGTTATACTGAGAGATGTCCTGTCTGTTCTAGCCCTCAGCCATTTGAGTCTTCCCAGCCTAGATACAAGACATGTGACTAAGGAAGCTTTTGAAATGACCCCTCATGGTGGTGCGTGCCTGTAATCCCTGCTACTTGGGAGGTGAGGCAGGAGAACTGCTTGAACCTGGGAAGAGGAGGTTGCAGTGAGCCATGATCAAGCCACTGCACTCAGAGCCTGGGCAACAGCCTGGGCAACAGACCAAGACTCCCTCTTGAAAAATAAAAATAAAAATGAAATGTCCCTAGCCTCAGCCAGTACTGTAACCATATGAGGAACCCTAAGCAAGACCTTCTAGCTAGTTCAACACCCTGAATTATCAGAGGTAATAATTGTAACAGTTGTTTTACAACCTGGGATATCTCCTTACATAGCAAAAGACAGCAGATACACACATAGAGTACTTTGCACATAAAAAACATGGAAAACATAGCAATCCTTGCCAGGCAAGTGGCTCATGCCTGTAATCCCAGCACTTTAAGAGGCCAAGGTGGGCAGATCACTTGAGGTCGGGAGCTCGAGACCAGCCTGGCCACCATGGTGAAACCTTGCCTGTACTAAAAATACAAAATTAGCCAGGTGTGGTGGTGGGCACCTGTAATCCCTGTAATCACAGCTATTCAGGAGGCTGAGGCAAGAGAATTGCTTGAACCCAGGAGTTGGAGGCTGCCATGAGCCAAGATCATGCCACTGCACTCCAGCCTGGGCGACAGAGCAAGACTCCATCTCAAAAACAAAAACATAGCAGTCATAACTATTATTACTATTTCAAAGCAGCTTTATCTTGACCCACTAGGGCCTTACGTATTAATCATAGCAATTATTATTTATTGAATGGTTAGTATGAATCAGACATAGTACATATAGGCATGTCCTGTTATGTTGCACTTTGATTTATTGTGCTTCACAGAAACTGCACTTTTTACAAATTGAAGGTTTGTGGCAACCCTGTGTTGAGCAAGTCTGTCAGTGGCATCTTTCCAACAGCACGTGCTCACTTTATACCTCTGTGTCACAGTTCGGTAATTCTGGCAATATTTTACACTTTTTCATTATTACTGTATCTGCTGTGGTGATCTGTGATCAGTGGTCTTTGATGTTACCGTTACAATTGTTTTGGCATCGAACACTGTGCCCATATAAGATGGTGAATTTAATCAATAAATGTGTGTATTCTAACTTTCTCACTAACCAACTGAGCCCGCATCTTGTGCCCTCCTGCCCTCTTGAGTCTCCCTATTTCCTGAGACAAAACAATATTGAAATTAGGCATTAATAAACCTACAACGGCCTCTAATTGTTAAAGTGAAAGGAAGGGTCCTACGTTCTCTCACTTAAAATCAAAAGCTGGAAATGATTAAACATAGTGAGGAAGTCATGTTGAAAACTGAGATAGAACAAAAGAAAAGCTTCTTTTCCCCTTAGCCAAGCTGTGAACACAAAGGAAAAGTTCTTCTTTTTTTTTTTTTTTTTCCCTTGAGATGGAGTCTCTGTCGCCCAAGCTGGAGTGCAATGGTGAGATATAGGCTCACTGCAACCTCTGCTCCTGGGTTCCAGTGATTCTCCTGCCTCAGCCTCTCGAGTAGCTGGGATTACAGGTGTGCACCACCACACCTGGCTAGTTTTTGTATTTTTAGTAGAGATGGGGTTTCCCCATGTTGACCAGGCTGGTCTTGAACTCCTGACCTCAGACGATCCACCCACCTCAGCCTCCCAAAGTGCTAGGATTACAGGCATGAGCCACCGCACCGGGCAGGAAAAGATCTTGAAGGAAATTAATAGTTCTACTCCAGTGAGCACATGAATGAAAAGAAAGCAAAATAGTCTTATTGCTGATATAGAGAAAGTTTGAGTGGTCTGGATAGAAGATCAAACCAGCCACAACATTCCCTTAAGCCAAAACCTAACCCAGAGCAAGGCTCTGACTCTCCTGAATTCTATGAAGAGTTCCTCACCCAAGAGGGGTGAGGAAGCCATAGAAGAAAAGTTGGGGCCGAGTGTGGTGGCTCATGCCTGTAATCCCAGCACTTTGGGAGGCTGAGATGGGTGGCTCATGGATGATTCTGGGAAGTTTGAGACTTCAGTGGACGAAGGAACTGCAGGTATAGCAGAAATAGCAAGAGAACTAGAATTAGAAGTTCAGCCCAAAAATGGGAGTGAAGTGCTCAACCCATGATCAAACTTGAATGAATGAGCAATGTCTTCTCATGATTGAGCAAAAAAGTCAGTTTCTTCCGATGGGATGTACTCCTGGTGAAGATACTCTGAACATTGTTGAAACAACAGCAAAAGATATAGATTACTACACAAAAACCTAGTTCATAAAGTAGCAGCAGGGTTTGAGAAGGTTGACTCTAATTTCAAAAAAAGTTCTGCTATGTGCAAAATGCTATCAAACAGCATCACATGCTGCAGTGAAGTTGGAAGTCAATTGATGCCGCAAACTTCACTATTGTCTTATTTTAAGAAATTGCCACAGCCATCTCAACCTTCAGGATCAGTCAGCAGCCACCAACATTGAGGCAAGGCCCTCCACTAACGAAAATATAATGACTTACTGAAAACTCAGATAATCATTAATATTTTTAATCAATAAAGTACTTTTAATTTAAGGTATCTACACTGTTTTTGTAGATGTAATAGGAGGCACACTTAAGAGACTACAGAGGCTGGGCATGATGGCTCACACCTCTAATCTCAGCACTTTGAAGGCTGAGGTGGGTGGATCATTTGAGGTCAGGAGTTCAAGACCAGCCTGACCAACATGTTAAAATCCCATCTTAACTAAAATACAAAAATTAGCCAGGGGTGATGGTGCATGCTTGTTATCCCAGCTACTTGGGAGGCTGGGGCAGGAGAATCACTCGAACCCAGCAGGTAGAGTTTGCAGTGAGCCAAGATAGCACCACTGCACTCCAGCCTGGGCAACAGAGCGAGACTCTCTCTCAACAATAAATAAATAATAAGAGACTACAGAATAGTGTAAACATAACTTTTTTTTTAAAGGCAGGTTCTCACTAAAAGAGGCTAGAATGCAGTGGCCTGATCATAGCTCACTGTAACCTTGAACACCTGGGCTCAGGTGATCCACCTGCCTCAGCTTCATGAGTAGCTGGGACTGTAGGTGTGTGCCACCACATCCGGATAATTTTTTTTTTTTTTAATTTTTTAGAAAGAGTCTTGCTGTATTTCCCCAGTCTAGTCTCAAACTCCTGGCCTCAAGCTATCCCCCTGCATTTACCTTCTAAGCACTGGGATTACAGGCACATTGTGTCCCGCCTAAACATAACTTTTATTATTTTACTTTTACTTATTTATTTACATTTTGAGACAGAACCTCATTCTGTTGCCCAGACTGGAGTGTAGTGGCACAATCTCAGATCTCTGTAACTTTTGCCTCCTGGGTTCAAGAGATTCTCCTGCCTCAGCCTCCTGAGTAGCTGGTGTTACAGGTGCACACCACCACGCCTGGCTAATTTTTGTATCTTTATAGAGACTGAGCTGGTCTTGAACTCCTGACCTCAGGTGATTCGCCCACCTTGGCCTCCCAAAATGCTGGGATTACAGGCATAAGCCACCGCACCGGACCCTAAACATAACTTTTATATGCACTGGGAAACCCAAAAATCTGTGTGACTCCCTTTATTGCAACATTCACTTTATTGCAGTGGTCTGAAACTGAATCTGCAATATATTTGAGGTATGCCTATATACAATAGCATTTCTATTTTTTTCTTTTCTTTTTTTTTTTTTTTTAATAGAGACAGAATCTCACTTACTGTCCAGGTTAGTCTCAAACCCCTGGTCTCAAGTGATCTTCCTGCCTCGGCTTCTCAAAGTGTTGTGATCACAGGCATGAGCCAGTGCACCTGGCCAGCATTTCTATATGATAACAGTCATTTATTAAAATATTATTAAAATAAGCCTGGGCGTGGTGGTTCATGCCTGTAATCCCAGCACTTTGGGAGGCTAAGCCTGGTGGATCACTTGAGTCTAGTAGTTCAAGACCAGCCTGGCCAAAATGGTGAAACCCCGTTTCTACTAAAAACACAAGAATTAGCTAACCGTGGTGGCACACAGCTGTAATCCCAGCTACTCAGGAGGCTGAGGCAGGAGAATCACTTGAACCCAGGAGGTGGAGGTTGCAGTGAGCCAAGATTGTACCACTGCACTCCAGCCCGGGTGACAAAGTGAGACTTCATCTCAAAAAAGAAAGAAAGAGGAAAGAAAGAAAGAAAGAAAGAAAGAAAGAAGAAAGAAAGAAAGAAAGAAAGAAAGAAAGAAA
>NW_016107949.1:781766-782850 GCF_001604975.1 Cebus imitator | reverse complement strand
ATAACAGATGAAAATCTGGATTGACAGAAAGAAACAAAGAGCATAGGAAATGAAAAGTACATAGATAAGCATATAAGACTTTTATTGCTATTTAAATCTCTGTAAGTATAAGTCACTGTTTAAACAAACACAGCAACAAACTAGAAAGAGAAGGAAACTTCCTCAACTTGACTATGAGCAACTATGGAAACCCCAACATAGAGGATTAAACTGTGTCCTCAGAAATATATGTTCAAGTCCTGACTTCCGGTACCTGTAAATCTGGTCTCATTTGGAAATGAGTCTTTTCAGATGTTATCAAATTACAGCAAGATCATTCTGGGTTAGCAGGGGCCCTACATCTAAGGACTGAGATATTTACATGAGAAAAGGGAGGGTCTATTAGTCCTTTGTCCCACTGCTATAAACAACTACCTGAAGGCTGGGTGCTGTGGCTCACACCTGTAATCCCAGCACTGGGTGGCCGAGGCAGGTGGATCACGAGGTCAGGAGTTCAAGACCAACTAGGCCAACATGGTGAAACCCCATCTTTACTAAAACTACAAAAATTAGCCAGGCACAGTGGCAGGCACAAGTAATCCCAGCTACTCGGGAGGCCAAGGCAGAATGTTTTTATTTATTTTAAAAAAATAAAATATAAATAAAATAAAATAAATTTGGCTCACGACTGGGGCTCCCTATGACCTATAAGACCAAGAACAACTCCCTTTCTACATTCAAAGCTCTTCACAGTCTTCCCCAAACTCCTTCCACCTCTCTTCCCTATCTTTTATTATAGTTAGAGCCATTTGATTGATTTCCTGTTCTCCAAGCAGGCCAGTCACCTTTTTTGTTCAGACTTCTCCCTCTGCCTGGAATGTTCTTCTTCCCTTCCTCCCTGGGCAACTTCCCCCCATCTTCCAAGACCTAATGCAGAGGATGGGTTCACTTCAGGGTCCTCCCAGTATCTAGAATCCAGTCTGTCATTTTGGTGAATAATTAATAATTGTTATTATTTAATAATTAATCAGATCAAGGATATCTTCCCAGAGTATCCAACATAGACTCTCCCACCGCCCAGCCCTCCTGCTCCCTGCACATCTCC
>NW_016107949.1:777436-780327 GCF_001604975.1 Cebus imitator | reverse complement strand
GGAAGACTAGGCTTCCCGACGAGGAACCGCCCAACATGGCCTCGGAGGTGAGTGGACCTCGGGGATGCCGGTCCTCCCAGCCTCCAAATGAGACGGTGGGGTGCCAGACCTGCTTCGGGCCACCTCGCTGGGAATCACCCTCCAGGAAGCCTGCACCCCCAGCCCTCCCCGGCGCATCTGCTGGAGCTCAGCAGTCACCTTTACCGGGACTCACCAGTGTCCCCAGGCAGCCCTTGTGGCAAACTCACCAACCCACACTACTAGGAGTAGAGTGGCTCTGCCCTTACCTTGTAGTGATGCCTGCCTGGCCAGGAAAAGTGCTCCCACGCCTGCAGCCGCCAACCTTTCATGCCTTCTTTCCAAGTATCCTTCCGTTAGGCCCCACCCCGCACCACACCCCTTCTCCTGCTACAGCAATTGTCCTTGTTTATAGAATAAGGCTCAGCACCTAAAGTGTTATTGTCCTTGACTGTGGCATGTGGAAGGAGCCAGGCAAGGGGGTAACCTCACCCTGCGGCTCTGGCAACCCAGTTGCCTGGTCCCTTCCTGTCTCACTGGACCCTGCTCCTCAGGGTCAGCGGCTCCTGGCTCTCTTCCTGACCAGAGATTCCGGAGTCCCAGGCATAGGTTTCCTTCCTTGGGCCTCAGTTGATTTATCTGGCAATGGGGGTAATAATAGCAGTTGGCCTGCCTCTGTAAGGAACTGGATCGTGAGGCCATTGCATTGGACCCTTCAAGTGAAAGGGGCTGTTTGCCTGATGCTTGATGAGGGGAACCCTGGGAATCAGGAAGTCTGGGTTCCAGCCCCTTCTGGCCCTTATTAGCTAGCAATTCACTCCCTCTTTCTCAGAGCCCTGCAAGCTTCTGGGTCATGGGGGAGGGCATGGGGGAAGGGCCTGGACTTTGGAGCCAGACAGACTTGTTTTCTGTACCAGTCACTTGAGCCCTCTGAACCGCTTTCCTCATTTGTGAAATAGGGGTAATATTGCCCACCTCATAAAAGGGCATAATAACATATGCTGAATCCCTAACACAGGGCTGAGCAACAGTAGATGCTCAATAAATCATGGCTAACCACAACAGTACTGCTATTTCTACTTGGGGAGACCAAGGCGGGAGCATTGCTGGAGCCCAGGAAATCCATACCAACCTGGGCAACATAGTGAGACCCTGTCTCTACAAAAAAGTTTTGAAAATTACCGAGGCGTGGTGGCATACACCTGTAATCTCACGGGAAGCAGAGGTAGGAGGATCATTTGAGCCCTCGATTTTAAGGCCGCAGTGAAGATGATCTCTCCACTGTACTCCAGCCCAGGCAACAGAGTGAGATCCAGTCTCAAAAAAAAAAAAACAAAAAACAAAGAAAGAAAGAAAGAAAACCCGCCAGACATGGTGGCTCACGCCTGCAATCCCAGCACTTTGGGAGGCTGAAGAGGGCAAATCATCTGAGGTCAGGAGTTTGAAACTTGCCTTGCCAACATGGTGAAACCAGTCTCTACTAAAAATACAAAAATTAGCCAGGCATGGTGGCAGGTGCCTGTAATCCCAGCTACTTGGGAGGCAGAAGTAGGAGAATCACTTGAACCCAGGAGGCGGAGGTTGCAGTTAGCAGAGATCATGCCACTGCACTCCGGCCTGGGTGACAGAGCGAGACTCCATCTCAAACACACACACACACACACACACACACACACACACACACACACACAAAAACTAATATTTCCCATGTACGTTCAACCTTGACTGTTGCTCATTCAACCCAGCCCAACTCAGTGCCCCATCCCCTGGCCCTGAAGTGACCATTCTGGCCCAGATGTGTCTTGGCTTGGAGTAACACCTTCTGCTACCACACTGGGCCTCCCCTCTCCTCAGTACCCAAGGGGAGGCACCTCACTCTGATCTCCCCAAGGGGTCCTATTCTGTCTGCCAGTAAGGGTAGGAGCTTGGTCCTAGAGCAGAGTGGTTTTCCCGCCAACCAGCCCAGCACTCCAGGTGACTTCAGCTTGCCCCAGGCCTTCCTGTAGGATGGCACTATTTGGTTTGGCTGCAGCCCCGCTTATTAAGTAGTTGTTGTTATTACTAACAACCAGGCAGGGTGGCCCAGGAGCCTCCTGGGAGAGGCGGTGCCAGGCTCCCAGCTGAGGGGCAGGCTGGCTCCAATTATGACTGGCTGGCCCCAGTGATCAGGACCAGGGCCCCTCGGGGCACTTTGCTGTAGATCTAGGCTTGGTGGGGCAGCTGTAGGGTAAGGGGCAGGACCAGCTCACAAGACCGGGTCGGGGCGGAGGCTGCCTCTGCAGGGCAGAGTCCTTTGGCAGCCAGGGTTGTTGGGCATGGAGGGGCCAGCTCACAGCTCAGGAACAGAGCACTGTAGAGGTCTCTGGAATGCACTCAAGAACTAGGAGTGGAGCTGAAGCACATCCTGTCCCCTGCCAGCCCTCCCCTAGTAACAGCTGACATTTCCCAAGTCCTACCTGAGCACCAGGCACCGTGTTATGTATGCAATTTACAAATGTTGTCTGATTGAACATTCACGACAAGGCTATCATAGGTACTATTATTATCCTTATCTTATTTTTTTATTTTATTTTTTGAGATGAAAGCTCGCTTTTGTCCCCCAGGCTGGAGTGCAATGGCGTAATCTCGGTTCACTGCAACCTCCACCCCCCAGGTTCAAGCCAGTTCTCCTGCCTCAGCCTCCCAAGTAGCTGGGACTACAGGCGCCTGCCACCACACCTGGCTAATTTTTGTATTTTCAGTAGATACAGGATTTCACCATGTTGGCCAGGCTTATCTCAAACTCCTGACATCAGGTAATCCGCCTGCCTCAGCCTCCCAAAGTGCTGGAATTGCAGGTTATAAGCTGTACCCAGCCTTTTTTTTTTTTTTTA
>NW_016107949.1:772981-776633 GCF_001604975.1 Cebus imitator | reverse complement strand
ATGATCATGCCACTGCACTCCAGCCTGAGCAACAGAGCAAGACCCCATCTCAAACAAAACAAAACAAAACAAACAAATAAACATAGTCTCTGGCACTAAAAGGCTTACTATCTAATGGAGGTTGGAAACATTAACCAAATAATTGTAATTTAAAAAAGAACTCATAATGTGATGAGTGATAATTAAATGATACAAGGAAAATTAAATGGGAAGATCTGAGAAAACTTTTCTGAAGAAAAGACTTTTCTGAATAAATGACATTTAAGCTAGGCTATAAAGTTTGAGTTAGAACCAACAATATAAATCTGGGAAGCATGCATATTCCATGCAGAGGTAGAGAGGGTGCAGACTGTGCAGAAAGGGCATTACAACAATAAACAAATGAATGTGGACACTGATGGATGGGGTGGACACAGTGAAAGAGTGGGAGAAGGGGTTCTTACTTTCTGGGTGGTCTTTATGCTAAAATGTATCATATACTCCATAGGGTGTTGTTTTCCATTCTGCTCTGACATTTAGAGATAGAAAGACAAGTGATTGATTGATTGATTGATTGACAGGTAGAGATAGCTTCTGTTTCTTTCCTGGAATGAAAAGAAATATCTGGATCTTTCTTGAAAAAGGCTCTATGGATATGTCAAAGGAGGAAACTCTAAAAATATGTTAAAATGGCTGACAACTGAAAAGACTCAACTCTGGAAAATTATACACTTTTTTTACCAACACAGAGGAGAAAGGTTGACCCCTTAAAAGTTTCAGAATAAAATTGATTTATCAACCTCAGACTTATTTTCAAGACACTATCCTAATGCAAAAATGAGAAAGCAAACAAACAAGAAGCATACATAAGAGAAAAAGGCTAATAGCAATCAACATATACAAAGCTAGGGGCCCAGCGCAGTGGCTCATGCCTGTAATCCCAGCACTTTGGGAGGCCAAGGCAGGTGGATCGCGAAGTCAAAAGATGGAGATCATCCTGGCCAGTATAGTGAAACCTCCTCTTTACTAAAAATACAAAAAAAATTAGCTGGGTGTGATGGCCCATGCCTGTAGTCCCAGCTACTTGGGAGGCTGAGGCAGGAGAATCACTTGAACCTGAGAGGCAGAGGTTGCAGTGAGCTGAGATCATGCCATTGCACTCCAGACTGGCCAACAGAGCAAGACTCCACCTCAAAAAAAAAAAAAAAAACCCAAATTTTGGTGTCCAGTCACGTTCCCACACTCACCCCCAGGGTGACCCTGGCAAGGTCTCAGCCTCCTTGTCTGCCCAGTTAGAATGATCTGATGCCCCGCTACCAACAGCCTTGATAAGTTTCCCGAGAATTCTTTGCAAGAGGCACTGTTCTTGGGAGTGGAGAAGAGACTAATTGTTTCTTCTCTCCTGGCCAGAGCAGGAAGCTGTGAGGTTGCCGTTCTGTGAGCACAGTGGACCCCCTCATGGAGAAGTTCAATGCGTCCATCGACTATGACTGGCACCTGTGGGAGGTGGATATTCAAGGCAGCAAAGCCTACAGCAGGAGCCTGGAGAAGGCAGGGCTCCTCACCAAGGCCAAGGTGGACCAGATACTCCATGGCCTAGACAAGGTACTCACCTCAGCCCAAGCCCCACCCGAGGCCCCTCCCTGTGGCCCCAGGTTCCCACCAAATC
The DNA here is from genome assembly GCF_001604975.1 of Cebus imitator. NCBI lineage: Eukaryota > Metazoa > Chordata > Mammalia > Primates > Cebidae > Cebus > Cebus imitator. The sequence continues at coordinate 774,985 of NW_016107949.1, read as the reverse complement.
CCTGAGCAAATAGTGCAGTGTTGTCTATCTGTGGTTTCACATTGGACTAATTGTGTACTCAAGTGTTATTTAACTGTGTGCTTTGATGACCACCTCTCTCCATCCTTTAATGAGCTTGGTGGTCCACATGGCTCATGGGTGAAGGTGTGCTGGGCCTGAGATGCCCCCTCCCAGGGTGTGCTTCCAGGACTCACACAGAGACAGTCAGTCATCAGGGATCGGGTGGGACCAGGGCAGGGGCTCTCTTGGCTGCTGATACCTGCTCACCTGACCCACGGCATTGCTGTCACCTGCTATAGGTGGCTGAGGAGTGGGCCCAGGGCACCTTCAAACTCAACCCCAATGATGAGGACATCCACACAGCCAAGGAGCGCTGCCTGAAGGTATGACTCCTGCAGCGCCACCACTCTCCTGGCCTCACTTCTCCACCCGGCCCTGGGCCACTTTGAGCATTAGCACATCATTCTGTTTACTTCACCACTGGCAGACAGCAGCCAAGACCTCAGGACATGGGTCAGGTGCAGTGGCTCATGCCTATAATCCTAGCCTCTGGGAGGCTGAGGTGGGAGGATTGCTTGAGGCCAGGAGTTCGAGACCAGCCTGGGCAACATAACGAGGTTCCATAACTACAAGAAATTACAAAAAAAAAATAAAAAGAACAAAAGGCCTCAGCAGAAATGGCAAGAGATTTGGGCAGGTCCCAGGACCCTGGGGTAGGGAGGGAGGTTGGCAGGGCTGATGAACCCTGCCCTTCTTGGGTTGACCCCTCTGGACACATAGACCATGACCCTGGGCCTCCCTTCACCTCCAGGAGCTCATTGGCAAAACTGCAGGAAAGCCAAACACAGGTCGTACAGCTGGAATGACCAGGTTCCTCTCGCCCTTCCACCCCCTGCTTCATGCTGTCCCAAACTTGGGGAGCCCAGGGGGCAGTTAGAGCTCAGCAGGGTCCTGGATCCCCAGGGAAGCAGCATGTCAGCCTCCCTGAGCACCACCTCCTCCTCACACAGGTGGTCACGGACCTCAGGCTGTGGATGCGGCTGACCTGCTCCACATTCTCGGGCCTCCTCTGGGAGTTCATCAGGACCATGGTGGATCAGGCAGAGGCATGAGTCCCCCAGGGACAGCCAGGGGGCAGAGGGAGGTGTGGTGGCAGCCTAAACAGCAGACCTAGGTGGCAGGGGTGAACAGGGTGGGGGTACCAGGTCCTGGGGGACAGGGGTATCCCAGAACTCCAGGATCAAGGCAGAGCAGCCAAGAGTGGGGCATTTCCTGCAGGCTCCGATACTCCCATGCCAGTCTAGCTCAGCAGGCAGGAGAGACTCACCCTTTGTGGGCGGGTGTGGTGTCATGACTATAATCCCAGCACTCTGGGAGACCGAGGCAGGTGGATCACCTGAGGTCATGAGTTTGAGACCAGCCTGGCCAACATGGTGACACCACGTCTCTATTAGAAATACAAAAATTAGCCAGGAGTGGTGGTATGTACCTGTAATTCCTGCTACTTGGGAGGCTGAGGCAGGAGAAATCGGCTGAACCCGGGAGGCGGAGGTTGCAGTGAGCCAAGATCGCCCCAATGCACTCCAGTCTGGGCATCAGAGTGAGACTCTGTCTCAAAAACATTAAAGTGAAAGAAAACTCACCCTTTGCAGATTTGAGGGCAGGAAGCTAAGGCAGTAGCTTGGCTGTGGCTGGAGCAGCCAGAGTCACTTTTTACCTTGCCTGTGCCTCATGTCTCCCATCCCATGTCTGGTGTCCCCACCCAGCCCATCTGGCAAAAGACAGATGCAAAGGCTGCCTCCTGTTGGCCTCATCTCAGGTTTTGGCTTCTGGGACCTGGTGTCTTTGGGTCTGGATTTGTTCCTTGCAGACCTGGAGGAGGAGCTGCTGAGGAGTCTCCAAGTGTTGGAGAGACCCCTCCTCTTCTTCAGCTCCCTGTGACCCATGTTTCACAGACCTGGGAGGAAACAAGGGCACAGGAATTGTCACCCTGGAGGTGGGGCA
>NW_016107949.1:766690-772562 GCF_001604975.1 Cebus imitator | reverse complement strand
ATCTCGACTAACTGCAAACTCAACCTCCTGGGTTCAAGCAATTCTTGTGCCTCAGCCTCCCAAACAGCGGAGATTATAGGTGAGTACCTCCACATTCAGCTAATTTTTGTATTTTTTTCAGTAGAGATGGGTTTTGCCATGTTGGCCAGGCTGGTCTCAAACTCCTAAGCTCAGGTGATCCGCCCACCTCGTAATCCTAGCCAAAGTGCTAGGATTACAGGCATAAGCCACTACGCCTGGCCTAATTTTTTAATTTTTAACTTTTTAAATTGTTTTTAGAGATGAGGTCTTGCTCTGTCACCTAGGCTGGAGTGCAGTGGCTTGGTAATAGCTCACTGCAGCCTCAAACTCCTGGACTCAAATAATCCTCCCACCTCAGCTTTCTGAGGAGCTAGGACCACAGTAGCAAATTTTACATTTTTTTTTGTAGAAACAAGGTCTCGCTGTGTGGCTTACACTGGTTTCAAACTCCCAGCCTCAAGTGATTCTTCCCTCTTGGCCTCCCAAAGTGCTGGGATTACAGGGGTGAGCCACCGTGCCCGGCTGAGTACAGAATTTCTTTATGGGGTGATGAAAGTCTTAAATTGGCTGTGGTGATGGTTGTACACTAAAGAGTAAACTTGAACTGAGTACATTATATGTGTATGATGTCTCAGTAAATCTGGTTTGTTTAAAACAACAAGCCGGGTGCAGTGTCTAACACCTGTCATCCCAGCACTTTGGGAGGCCAACGCAGGTGGATCACCTGAGGTCAGGAGTCTGAGACCAGCCTGGTCAACATGGTGAAACCCTGTCTCTATGAAAAATACAAAAAATTAGCCAGGCATGGTGGCAGGCGCCTGTAATCTCAGCTTCTTGGGAGGCTGAGGCAAAAGAATCTCTTGAATCCGGGTGGCGGAGGTTGCAGTGTGCCGAGATTGTGCCACTGTACTCCAGACTGGGCACCAAGAGAGAAACTCTGTCTCAAAAACAACAACAACAACAAAACAGGCAGGTGTGGTGGCTCACATTTGTAACCCCAGCTCCTGGGAGGCCAAGGCAGGAGTATTGCTTGAACCCAGGAGCTTCAGACCACCCTGGGCAACATAATAAGATCCCATCTTTACAAAAAATTAAAAATAAGCCAGGCATGGTGGCATGACCCTGTAGACCCAGCTACTCAGGAGGCTTAGGCAGGAGGATCGCTTGAGCCCAGGAGATGGAGGCAGCTGTGAGCTGTGATCGTGCTACTGCACTCCAGCCTGGGCGACAGGGCGAGACCCTGTCTCTAAAAACAGAACAACAAAAAAACACGAGCATCACTCACAGCACATCACTCTGCCTCTGCCCTGCCTACCTGAAAGAGGGGCATGGTGTCTCACCTGCTCGGAGCAGCTCTTGAATGGCCCCAGCTATTTCTGGGGTCCTCAAACGAAACCTCCCATGGCCAGGTCATACCCAACACGGGCCTCTTCCCCTCTTCTGGCCCCCGCTCAGAGATGCCGAGTGGCAGAGGCTCAGGCTTTGGGTGTTCCTGGTAAAGCCTCACCCCAGGAGGCCCCACAGCTCAGGCCCAGTCCTTGGTTCACATGGCCCCACTTCTGGCCTCTTTTTCCCTTAATTGCAATTTGTCCCTGGGAGATCCTGGATCCCTCATTCAGGTACAGTACTGCAGGGCAACCCTTCTTCTCAGGCTGACCCAGGCCTGCAGGGTCCCACTGTCACTGGCAGGCCTTGCCCCACCCAAGCCTCAGCCTCCACCCAAGCCCCTATGCCTCCTCTCCCACAGGGAATATGACATCCTCTTCTGGGGGCACACTCACCTACAGAGGGCCCAGCCCATCCACTGGAGCCACTGGATCCTGAGGTGAGCTGGCTGAGGTGCAGGGGCCATGCTGGAGGGGTGGACCCTGGCTGCCCTGACCTTCCTGCCCCTGGCTTCCCACAGCCATGCCATGGCGCTGACCTGAGACTCTGAATGGCTGCTGGAGATACAGAAGCAGATCGATGTCCTGCCCTTGGGGAGGTGGTAAGGCTCCAGTGCCCTGAGGGCCTGGTGGGGGTGGCTGCTACATGGCCTTAGGGATTGACAGTCAAGCTGGGAAGGGCAGAGTGGGACAGAAAGCCGAGTTATCCGCTCAGAGGGGGACCCTGCATGGAGCCCCTGCTCTCACTAAGATGGGGACAACCAAGCCGGTGAATGTGTCTGAGCAGGGCCAGAGCTCTCCAGCGAGGGTCCTGGCGAGCGCAGCCCACTGCCCTCAGCCTGACACATGGGGACTTGTGTCAGGAGACAAGTGTTCTGCACCCAAGGAGACTCAGTGCTTGGACATAAGTGTCCCGGGGACACTTGGGGACAAGTGTTGCGCACCTGCGGTAACTGGGCCAGGGAAGGGGCTGAGCTTCAGGCGGTTGCCCTGGAAATCAGGACCTGGTTCTGTGTGTGTGTGTGTGTGTGTGTGTGTGTGTGTGTGTGTGTGTGTGTCAGGGATGCCTGCTAGGAGCCCTGGTCACCATGAATCTCTGTCCATGCAGCAGGGTCATTACGGGCAATCCCCTGGGTGTGCACCAACAGCTGCTCTCAGCAGGTCAGATGCTCTGCCCTTATTTTCCAAGTAGAGTCACCCTCAGCACCCACCAGGACCTGCAGACACACCTGACACCAGAGGGCAGGGCCCTGTGTCTCCTGGTGAAACCTCATTCATTGCCTACGGGCACTGAGGTCATCCAGGCCAGCAGTCACCCATGGCAGGGGTGCCAGGTACTGAGAGACTCAGGGCTCCTGCTTCCCTCCTGGGACTGTGCGAAAGATCCCTCCCCGGAGCTCCTACCCTGCTCCGTCCTCTCTCCAGGGGGAGGGGCCTGGGCAACCTGGCTGAGGGAGAGGAGGTCACTCCCTGTGCTCCAGCCCAACCCCGCTTCCTCCCTCCCCCAGAACTCAACTTTGGGGCCATGACTCTCAATAGCACGGATGCCACCAGTGAGCGTGACTTTGTGGGTGAGTCTTGAGGAGCCAGTCCCCTGTCCTGTGCCTCACTTTTGTCCCCTAGCCGAGCTTCTCTCCAGTCTCCTCCTACCCCTGTATGATCAGGCTGGTTGTGGTGATGGCTGTGCACTGCATGCAAACTTTAAATGAGTAAATTGGTTGGGGCGCGGTGGTGTAATTCCAGCACTGGCCAACATGGTGAATCTCTGTCTCTGCTAAGAATACAAAATTTAGCTGGGTATGGTGGCTGGTGCCTGTAATCCCTGCTACTCAGGAAGCTGAGGCTGGAGAATCACTTGATTCCGGGAGGCCAAGGCTATACAGTGAGCCAAGATTGAACCACTGCACTCCAGCCTGGGCAACAAGAACAAAACTCCATCTCAAAAAAACTAAATAAATAAAATAAAAAATAAAATAAAATAAATAAATGAGTAAATTGTATGTGAATGGTATCTCACCAGAGGCCAGGAGGTGGCAGCCCGGAGCTTACCTGTAGGCATATGGTCTGAAACTCGGGCTCAAGCCATCTTCTGCCTTGTCCTTCCAAGTGCTGGGATAACAAATGTGAGCCACTGCACCTAGCCTGTTTTTTGTTGTTGTTTTAAATAAACCAGCTTTTATTACCTGCAGGTGTGACGTCCTCAGCCATCCTGCTGAGATGGGTCATGCACAGCAAAGCCCAGAACAGGAGCTTGGCTGGAAGGGAGAAAAGGTTTCAGACCTCCTCCCACCCCCTGTATGCCGAGGCTGGGTGGGGACAGGAGAGGCCTGGTGACTGGGAACCTTTTCTCCCTCCCAGCCGAGTTCCTGTATTGGGCTTCACTGTGCATGACCCATCTCAGCAGGATGGCCAAGGACCTCATCCTTTACGGCACCAAGTAATTCAGCTTCGTGCAGCTCTCAGATGCCTACAGGTAAGCCCTGAGCTGCCACCTCCTGCCCGTCCTGGCCTCTGTATTCCCCACCCACCACGTGCGGCTTCCTTCCTCTCCGCCCCACCTCTCTGCCTAATCTGGCCAGTGCCCTGCTGGACCAGCCAAAGTTCCAGCCCCTTCAGTGTCCACACCTCCGTCCCCAGCACCGTAGCAGCCTGATGCCCCAGAATAAAAACCCTGACAACTTGGAGCTAATCCAGAGCAAGGTGGGGCATGTGTTTGGGCAGGTGAGCAGGGCAGGGAGAGGGGCGGGCCCTCTGTGCAGATGGGGGGTGGTGGCCAGGAGGCAAGATTCCAGGTCTAGCCCCTGTCCCTCCCTCTTCCCACAGTGTGCTGGGCTCCTCATGACCCTCAAGAAACTTCCAGCACCTACAACAAAGACTTACAGGTGTGAGGTTAGGGGCAGTGGCTGGTGGAGGCCCGCTGCCTACATACCACGTGCCAGTTCTTGGGGCTCTGGCACACCCAGGCAGGGGTCCCCCAAGATTGCCATACATCCTCCCATTCGTGGCTGCTCTTGGAGCTCTCTGCCCTTCCTTTCTTGGGGTGCTGAGTGTTCTTCCCATGGAAGGCAGTGAGGATGCCTCAGTGGGGGTGGGGCTGTGGGGACCCTGGGTGCCAGGGGGCTGCTAGGCCCTCACCTGCTGCCATGTGCCTCCCAGGACAAGGAAGCTGTGTTTGATGTGTCAGATACTGTGAGTGCCGTGTTCCAGGTGGCCACTGGCGTCATCTGTATGCTGCAGGCAAGACACCACCCACCTGCCTCTCCTCCCCTAAGTCCCAGACACTGGAGTGGGCATGCCAGGAGGGTGGCCTTGGGAGGAGGTGAGGCGGGGCTGGAGGACCTGGGGCAGGGAAAGGAGAGGTGTGCTCGCTCCTGCTCCTGGGGAACAGGGAAGAGACAGAAACTGCTGCCACACAATGGAAGTAGATGAGACTCAAGGGGCCTGGGGCTTATCAACAGAACCCTTTAAAAAAAAAAATTTATATAAAAGTCCAGTGTGGTGGCTTATGCCTGGAATCCCACACTTTGGGTGCCGAAGCAGGTGGAGCACTTGAGGCCAGGGATTTGAGACCAGCCTGGCCAACATGGTATAACCATATCTCTACTAAAAATATAAAAATTAGCTGCGCATGGTGACCCACACCTGTAATCCCAGCTACTCAGGAGGCTGAGGCTCTTAAACCTGGGAGATGGAGGTTGCAGTGAGCCAAGATCATGCCACTGCACTCCAGCCTGGACGACAGTGAAACTCCCTCTTCAACTAGGTAAATAAATTAAATATCTAAAAAAATTGTTTTTTACAGACAATGTCTCTCTCTGTCACCAGGCTGGAGTGCAGTGGTGCGGTCGTAGCTCACTGCAGCCTTGAACTCCTGGGTTCAAGTGATCCTCCCACTTCAGCCTCCAGAGTATCTGGGCCTACAGGCGTGCACCACCACACCTGGCTAATTGTTTTATTTTTGTAGAGACAAGGTCTCCCTATGTTGCCTAGGCTGGTCACAAACTCCTGGCCCCAAGCCATCCTTCCACCTTCATCTCCCAAAGTGCGGGGATTACAGGTATGAGCTACTTTGCCTGGCCGACTTCTTTTAAAATCAATTATTATGGGAAATTTCTGAATATAACAGCTAGAGAATGCATAGTGAACCCTATGTACCCATACCCAGCTTCAACAATAATCAACTCAGACATTCTGGCTCCAGCTATCTTTACCCACAGCTGGAACCAGGGGGCTCCTTCATCCCCTTATTATTTCAAAGCAACTTCCCATCACCACATCATTTCATTCCTAAATAATTCAGGATGTGTCTTGAAATCAGTGTTTTTTTTGGCTGGGCATGGAGGCTCACGCCTGTAACTCAGTCACTTTGGGAGGCTAAGGTGGGCAGATCACTTGAGGTCAGGGGTTCAAGACCAGCCTGGCCAACGTGGCAAAACCCTGTCTCTACTAAAAATATAAAAATTAGC
>NW_016107949.1:762459-764285 GCF_001604975.1 Cebus imitator | reverse complement strand
AGGAGTTTGAGACAAGCCTGGGCAACACAGTGAGATCCTGTCTCTACAAAATATTTAAAAATTAGCCAGGTGTGGTGGTACACACCTGTAATCCCGGCTACTTAGGAGGCTGAAATGGGAGGATCACTTGAGCCTGGGAGGCAGAGGTTGCAGTGAGCCAAGATTGCACCACCATACTCCAGCCTGACAGGGAGACCCTGTCTCAAAAAATAATAATAATAAAGAAAATAAAATTAGCTGGGTGGGATGGCACAAGCCTGTAGTCCTTGCTACAATACGCTTCATGACAACATAGTTTTAACTTTGAGATCGTATCAATTGACTGAGTAAGAATCCCCAGTACTCAAGTGGAGAAGCTGACATTTCTTCTTGATTTTGCAGATCAAGCAGATCAAGATTAAGTAGATCAAGCAGATCAAGCAAGATCAAGCAGATCAATAATCAGTTACATGGGACTGAATGAACTAATAAAGGATAATTGTGGTTATTGTTTTGGAATATTGATGTTTCCTTACTATTTCATTTTCTTAATATAAGACACTCCTTGGCCGGATGCAATGGCTCATGCCTATAATCCCAGCACTGTGGGAGGCCAAGGCCTGTGGATCACCTGATGTCAGGAGTTCGAGACCAGCCTAGCCAACATGGTGAAACCCCGTATCTACTAAAAATACAAAAATTTGCTAGGCGTGGCAGTGTACACCTGTAGTCCAGGATACTCTGGAGGCTGAGGCAGGAGAATCACTTGAACCCAGGAGGTGGAGGTTTCGGTGAGCCAAGATAGCACCATTGCACTCCAGTCTAGATGACAGAGCAAGACTCCATCTCAGGAAAAAAAAAAAAAAAAGGAACTCCTTTCTCTTATTACTGTCATCTACACTCACAACAGTTTAGTAGATTATGCTTGTGAAAAGATAAATGAAACATTTATCTATTTTCCTAGCTGATCCCTCCAAAATTCAGAAACATTGTGCATAAAATCTTTTTTTTTAGTCTCACTCTGTTGCCCGTGATGGAGTGCAGTGGCACACTCTCAGTTCACTGCAACCTCTGCCTCCTGGTGATTTTTGTGCCTGAGACTCCAGAGTAGCTGGGATTACAAGCATGAGCCACCATCCCTGGCTAATTTTTGTATTTTTAGTAGAAACGGGGGTTTCACTATGTTGGTCAGGTTGGTCTCAAACTCCTGACCTCAGTTGATCCACCCATCTCGGTCTCCCAAAGTGCTGGGATTACAGGCATGAGCCACTGCACCCAGCCTCATAAAATCTGATTTAAGGAACTAAGGTTGACTTTATGGAGCCACTGCTTACAAAGCCTTCTGGGGAAAATTGTGCTGGAACCCGGCTTGCAGGTTTCCTAGCCTCACATGTGAGTGAGGAGGATCACTTCCTGGAAGTCCCAGGAACCTTGGGATATTTGGGGCACCTTGAGATGAGAGGAATTTATCGAAATCTGTCACTATAGAAGGCAAAATCTAGTGGCAAGTTATTGGCTTGACATCCTATCCTCAAGAGATTTTTGTCAAACTCAAAATTTCTTATGAAAAGTTCCAGTGAAGAGGCCATGCATGGTGGCTCACGGCCTGTAATCCCAGCATTCTGAGAAGCTCACGTGAGTGGATCACTTGAGATCAGGAGTTGGAGACCACCCTGGCCAACATGGTGAAACTCCTGAAGCAGGAGAATCACTTGAACCTGGTAGGCGGAGGTTACAGTGAGCCAAGATGGCACCACTGCACTCCAGCCTAGGTAGACAGTTAAACAGTCTCGAAAGAAAGAAAGAAAGAAAGAAAGAAAGAAAGAAGAAAGAAAGAAAGAAAGAAA
>NW_016107949.1:760274-761876 GCF_001604975.1 Cebus imitator | reverse complement strand
TGGCAGGCAGAGGTTGCAATGAGCTGAGATTGCACCACTGCACTCCAGCCTGGGCAACAGAGCAAGGCTCCATCTCAAAAAAACAAAAACAAAAACAAAACATCTGGCCAGACGTGGCTCACACCTTTAAACCCAGCGCTTTGGGAGGCCAAGGTGGGTGGATCATGAGGTCAGGAGTTCGAGACCAGCCTGACCAGCACGGAGGAACCCTGTCTCTATTAAAATTACAAAAATTAGCCAGTGTGGTGACACACACCTGTAATCCCTGCTACTCTGGAAGCTGAGACAGGAGAATCATTTCAACCCAGGAAGCAGAGGTTGCAGTGAGCCGAGATCATGGCACTGCACTCCAGCCTGGGTGACAGAGCCAGACTCTGTCTCTAAATAAATAAATAAATAAAATTAGCCAGGCGTGGTGTCATGCACCTGTAATCTCAGATACTCAGGAGACTGAGGCAGGAGAATCACTTGAATCCGGGAGATGGAGGTTGCAGTGAGCCAAGATTGTGCCATTGCACTTCAGCCTGGGCAACAAGAGTGAAACCCTGTCTCCAAAAATAAAAATATAAAAAAGAACAAGAAAGGAAAGGAGCCAGGTGCAGTGACTCACACCTGTAATCCCAGCACTTTGGGAGGTCAAGGTTGGCGTATCACCTGAGGTTGGGAGTTCGAGGCCAGCCTGACCAACATGGAAAAAAACTCTGTCTCAAATAAAAATACAAAAGTAACCAGGTGTGGTGGCACACACCTGTAAACCCAGCTACTCAGGAGGCTGAGGCAGGAAAATCACTTGAACCTGGGAGGCAGAGGTTGTGGTGAGCCAAGACTGTACCACTTGCACTTCAGCCTGGGCAACAAGAGTGAAACTTCATCTCAAAAAGAAAAGAAAAGAAAAGAAAAGCAGAAAAGAAAGGGAAGTACAATTGGAAGAGACCCAAGAGGGCACCGAGGTCAAGTGTGGTATTTAAGCTTGATCCTATGACTTTATAGGCTGAACTCTTTCCCATGATTCCTTCCTTAGGGTGGTCTGCTGCACTGGGTAGGAGAGCACCCTCCATGTGTTTAGAAACTTGTGTGCATGCCCATCTGAGGCTATCTTCCCTTTTCTGGTGGTGTGCCCCCGGAAGGTCATACTTCCCCATTTTGTCTTTTTTTTTTTTTGAGATGAAGTTTTGCTCTGTCACCCAGACTGGAGTACAGTGGTGAGCTCTCAGTTGACTGTAACCTCTGCCTCCCGGGTTCAAGTGGTTCTCCTGCCTCAGCCTCCTGAGTAGTTGGCATTACAGGCGCCTGCCACCACGCCCAGCTAATTTTTGTATTTTTAGTAGAGATGGGGTTTCACCATGTTGGCCAGGCTGGTCTTCAACTCTTCACCTCATGATCCACCCACCTTGGCCTCCCAAAGTGTTGGGATTACAGGCATGAGCCACCACACCTGGCCCATTTTGTCTCTTAATGCACATGGCTGGGCTTACTCATCCAATACCTGACATTTTTGCTTCTCCCTGGTGCCTGCATTCAATTCACACTTTAATGCAACAGATGTGGACCATCAGGCAATGGGCTCTCCCTGGCACCAGCTGCCAATTTGTCACTTTTTTT
>NW_016107949.1:752646-758377 GCF_001604975.1 Cebus imitator | reverse complement strand
CCCAGCACTTTGTGAGGCAAAGGCAGGTGGCTCATTAGAAGTCAGGTGTTCAAGACCAGGATGGACAACATAATAAAACTCCATCTCTACTACAAAAATACAAAAATTTTATCCTGGCCAACATGCTGAAACCCTGTCTCTACTAAAAATACAAAAATTAGCTGAGTGTGTGGCATGTGCCTGTAATCCCAGCTACTCGGGAGGCTGAGTCAGGAGAATCGCTTGAACCCTGGAGGTGGAGGTTGCAGTGTGCCGATATCACGCCACTGTACTCCAGCCTGGGCAACAAGAGTGAAACTCCGTCTCAAAAAATGAATAAATAAATAAATAACAAAAACAAAGAGCCTCTTCTCCATCTCCACATCACAGAGTTTTCTTCTGTAATTTCATTCCTTTTTTCCTAAGGGTTCACTGGCTGTCTGGGTCCCAGAAGGGGAAGTTTTCTTCAAGGTACGGAAGCCATGACTCTGCAGAGAACTGCAGCGACCACAGAATGAGCAGCTGCCAGCCAGGTGTGGGAGGCTGCTGGGCTGAGCTTCCCCTGCAGATTGACTTATTTCCATCAGCACCAAGGCCACTGGAGGTAGGATCATTTACCAGCAAAGGAAGCGGGGGCATGGCTTGGAGGCTGTTTCAGAAGTCCCACTGAGCCAAGGACTCAAGGCCTGGCCACAGCCCTCCCCCGTGAAGCCCAGATCATATTTCACCACTCTCAAAAAACCTTCTCTGCTCATTTCAGTCCACAGTGATTTTGCTTTCTTCAGGATCTCTCTTGCACTCTCCATCCCAGAGAGTTCTAAATCTTAATGGATTCCAATGATGAAGTTAAACCAGGCCCCACCTCAGTTTTTTGAATTAGAATCAGTGGGGCTGGATCTCAGCATCTGTATCTTAATGTTTCTCCATGTGATCCTTACGCTGAAAGGCTGGTATTTGCAAATCCCTTTTTTGCAGGGGTGAAGGGTTTTTTTAGAAACAGGCCTCACTCTGATGCCCCATCTGGAATGTGGTGGTGGGATCACAGCTCACTACATCCTCGAGCTTCTGACCTCAAGAAATCCTCCCACCTCAGCCAACCAAAGTATTGAGATTACAGGCATAAGCCACTGTGTCCGTCCAGGAAAGCCCTTCTGTTTCACCTGAATTTTTCTGCAGCATACCTATAGCCATTGTTGTATTAAACTGCATCATTGCGGGAAAAGAAAAGGCGAGAGGTGAGTGTTTTGCTTTTTTCTGAACTTATCAGACCAAACCTGGGCTGTTTAGCATTTTTTTGTTTTTTTTTCTTTTTTGTGACAGAGTCTCACTCTGTTGCCCAGGCTGTAGTGCAGTCGTGTGATCTCAGCTCACCGCAACCTCCATCTGCCAGGTTCAAGCAATTCTTCTACCTCAGCCTCCCAAGTAGCTAGGATTACACATGTCAACCCCATAACCCATGCCCAGCTAATTTTTTTTTTGTTGTTGTTTTTCTTAGTAGAGATGGGTTTCACCATGTTGGCCAGGCTGGTCTTGAACACCTGACCTCTGGTGATACATCTGCCTCAGCTTCCCAAAATGTTGAGATTACAGGCATGAGCCACCATGCCCACCCTGTTTAACCCATTTTTTGACAATGTGTCAACATCATTTAAGATAGGCAAGGCCAGCTGGGTATGGTGGCTCACACCTGCAATCCCAGCACTTTGGGAGGCTGAGGCAGATGGATCACGAGATCAGGGGTTCGAGGCCAGCCTGACCAACATAGTGAAATCCCATCTCTACTAAAAATATAAAATTTAGCTGGGTGTGGAGGCATGTGCTACTCAAGAGGCTGAGACAGGAGAATTACTTGAACCCAAGAGGCAGAGGTTGCAGTGAGCCAGCATCATGCCACTGTGCTCCAGACTGAGCAACAGAACAAGACTCTGTTTCAAAAAGTAAAGAAAAAAAAAAAAAAAGATGGGCACTGCCCAGTGTAGTGTGTCTAAACAAGGTGGCTGGAAGAGAGAGGAATATGCAAACCAGGCTTAAAGGCAGGTTAAATCAGAGTTTTTCATTCCACAAAAGAGAAACTTTAATGGGGTCAGAACACTGACCTAATATTTGAAAGCCTGCTAACTAGGAGAGAGAGAGTAAACTGTTTTGTTGTAGAAAGACCCAACCAGCTTTGATGGTTGAAAGCAATATGAATGCAAATTTTAACTCCAGAAAAGCAGGGCTTCCTAAAATAGGACTTCCACGGCAATGGGATCTGCTTCCTCATTCAGTTTGTGTAGTTCCCATGAGCGAGAGTCTTCTTGAAGACTCAGAGCCCGTTAGGAAGTTGTGTGGGAACTCAATCACAAGCTCTTTGTTTTTGTTTTTGTTTTTGTGAGTCACAGTTTCACTCTTGTTGCCCAGGCTGGAGTGCAATGGTGTGACCTTGGCTCACTGCAACCTTCGCCTCCCAGGTTCAAGTGATTCTCCTGCTTCAGCCTCCTGAGTAGCTGGGATTACAGGCACCCAGCACCATGCCTGGCTAATTTTTTATATTTTTAGTAGAGATGGGGTTTCACCATATTGACCAGGCTGGTCTCAAACCCCTGACCTCAGGTGATCCACCTGCTTTGGCCTCCCAAAGTGCTGGGACTACAGGCATGAGCCACTGTGCCCAGCTGGAACTCACAGGCTCTTTGGATGGCCTCTGAATGTCATGCAACTGTTTTATTTTTCATTAAAAAAGTTTTTTTTGACACAAAGTCTCACTGTGTTGCACAAGCTGGAGTGCAGTGGCACAATCATAGCTCACTGCAGCCTCTAACTCCTGGGCTCAAGTGATCCTCCTGCCTTAGTCTCCCAAGTAGTTGGAACACAGGTGCAAGCCACAACACCTGGCCAATTTGGATTTGTTTGGTTTTGGTTAGAGATGGGATCTTGCTATGTTGTCCACACTGGTCTTGAACTCCTGGCCTCAAGCAATCTTCCTCCCTTGGTCACCCAAAGTGCTGGGATTACAAGCATGAGCCACTGTGCACAGCTGAGATTTTTTTAACTTAATCTTTTTGTACACGTGATATTTTATTCAAAGAATACATAAATGGTAGGGAAATTTCTGAGTTAAGAGCAATACACACGACACGAAACTTGATATATAGACTAGAGTTTCTTAGCTGAACAGGAGGAACTGGCTTTAGGTGATTCATGGACTCCCTGAAACTGGGGACACTGTTGGAAATACATGTTAGCTCATGGACAGTTTCCTATGATTTTCAGTCCTCAAAATGTCTCTTGGACTCAAAGATGCCTTAGGGCAGAGGACGCGTGTACCCCAGTCTAGAATCTCGGACAGTGTATGTCAGTAAACATTCAGCAGAAAAGCTTTGCCAAATTGAGTGCTTCGAGGTAACTTTTTCATCAAGTCAATGTACCCGGGATCTCTTGTACATCCTAATCTCACTCTTGTAAGGTTTCATCATTTCTGCTTACCCTACTTTTCTTCGCCACCCTGCTCCCTCTCCCACCAGACTGGACTCTGAAATGGGCATGTACAGAGGAGACCCCAACACACTTTAAGCTTTGAGTGGAGAGGACACAGCCTCTGCTGGGACAGGGGACAGAGGGATGTGGAGACCCTGAAGATGCTTTTGGACAATGTCTGAGGTTGGGACAGTGGCAGGAGACACCGTTCACCCCGGATCTCCAGGACTGGAGACCAGCCTAGCAGTTACACATGTTTTTCTTCAAACTAGTTGCCAGGTTGGACCAACCAATGACATTAGAGATTCCAGCCTCCCTGATTGGAAGGACAGGATCCCGTGGGTACTCAGGAGCTCAGGTGGTTAACAGCAACTTCTCAGAGCTGTTCTCCACTCTTGACTTCTCCCCAGACTTGAGAATAGAGAACGCACTCTTCTGGGTCCTATGGAGTCTGGAAGAAGGCTTTGGACAGAACAGGGTCTAGGTTCTGTGGGAGGGAACAGAGTTTGGGAGAGATCATGGCTAGATGTCAACTACAGCCCGAGGCTGAGGAGCAGAGCCCCCAGCCTGGCACCTCAGGGTACTCCCTCCCGGAGATGGTGGATGATGAAGTGCCAGGACCATCAGGTGATGGGGACTAGAGGAAGAAGAGATGGGAGAGGATTGACTAAGAAGGAAGGGGGCTGGGCACAGTGGCTCACACCTCTAATCCCAGAACTTTGGAAGGCCGAGGCGGGCAAATCACCCAAGGTCAGGAGTTTGAGATCAGCCTGCCCAACATGGCGAAACCCTATCTCTACTGAAAATACAAAATTAGCTGGGCAGTAGTGGTGCATGCCTATAATCTCAACTACTCGGGAGGCTGAGGCAGAAGAATCACTTGAGCCTGGGAGGTGAAGGTTGCAGTGAGCCAAGGTTGTGCCACTGCACTCCAGTCTGGGTGAGAGAGTGAGACACTGTCTCAAAAAAAAAAAAAAAAAAAAAAAAAAAAAGGAGCACTTGAGAAGGGTGTGTGGAAAGAAAGGAGGGACTCAGGCCAGGTGCAGTGGCTCACACCTGTAATCCCAGCACTTTGGGAGGCCGAAGCAAGCAGATCACTTGAGACCAGGAGTTTGAGACCAGCCTGGTCAACGTGGCAAAACACCCATCTCTACCAAAAATACAAAAATTAGCTGGGCATTATGGCAGGCACCTATAATCCCAGCTACTTGGGAGGCTGAGGCAGGAGAATCACTGGAACCCGGGAGACGGAGGTTGAAGTGAGCAAGATCGTACCACTACACTCCAGCCTGGGTGACAAAGCAAGATTCTGTTTAAAAAAAAAAAAAAGGCTGGGGGAAGTGGGGGACACACAGAGCCAGAGACCAGGGAAGGAAATGAGGACATGTTCTGAGGACAGAGAGATGGAATAGTGGGGAGGAGAAGGAGAGGCACATTGGGTTCAGCAAAGAAGAAAGAAAGATCACTTGCAGAAGCCAACAGTCTGCGAGGCTGGGGAGGATGGAGAGTGGTTTGGGGTTTTGAGTTGGGGTCTAAGGTGATCAGTTGTAGAAGCATTACATGATGGCCTGATTTCTTTACTCAGCCCCTTGGGTAGATCTCAGCCCCCCCACATAGGTCCTTTTGTTGGAAAGGGAGGACGGAGTGGTCGGACAAATCTGAGGAGGAGCCGGAGGAGGAGCCAGAGAAGTCACTCACCCCTGAGCCTGAGGAGACCTGGGTGGTGGAGACGCTCCACGGGCTCAAGATGAAGCTGAAGCGACGGCGAGTGTCGCCCGTGCTCCCTGAACACCACGAGGCCTTCAACAGGCTGCTCGGTAGGACACCCCAGAGAGCACCTCCAATCCCATTCTTTTAAACTTCCCATAACCATACTTTTCCCATGGGAGAAATATGTCCCCCCCCACCGACCCAACCCCAGTGGTGAGCTCTCCATTCGGGAGGACTCAGAAGAGATCACTCATAAGGGACGTTTAGGAGGCAATCAAGGATTTGGCTAGACTTGATAAAGGTCTGCGATTGGGATAGGAAAGCTGGGTTTGAGGCCAGTTGCAGTGGCTCATGCCTGAGATCCCAGCACATTAGGACACTGAGGCAAGATGATCGTTTGAACTCAGGATTTTGTGGCTGTAGTGAGTTACGACCACTGCACTCCAGCTTGGGTGACAGAGCAAAACCCTGTCTCAGAAGAAAAACAAAGGCCTGGCACAGTAGCTCATGCCTGTAATCCCAGCACTTTGGGAGGCTGAGGCAGGTGGATCACCTGAAGTCAGGAGTTTGAGACCAGCCTGACCAA
>NW_016107949.1:748743-751258 GCF_001604975.1 Cebus imitator | reverse complement strand
TTTTTTTGAGACACAGTCTAGCTCTGTTCCCCAGGATAGAGTGCAGTGGCATGATCATAGCTCACTGCAGCCTCTAATTCCTGAGCTCAAGCAATCCTCCTGCCAAAGCCTTGTGAGTAGCTAGAACTACAGGCACATGCCACCATGCTCAACTAATTTTTGTAGAAACAGGATCTCACTATCTTGCCCAGGTTGTTCTTGAACTGTTGGACTCACATGATCCTCCTGTCTCGGCCTCTCAAAGTACTGGGGTCATAGGCTTGAGCCATTACTCCTGGCTATTCTCGGTCTTATTATGATTTGTCAGCATCTCCCTGGGGACTCTGTTGGTCTCTTGCAGAGTGAGTGAGTGGCCCTTGCCTCTCCTACGGGTCCTTTGGGATCTGAGCCTTGGGCCGCTGTCCAGCTGCAGCCCTGAAGCTCCTGGCCTCTCTCAGCTCTTTGGGACAGTTATCTGCCTGGCACACAAAGACCCTCCTGACACTAGGCAACCTGGACATATTCCCTTCAAAGATCCCATCAGAGCTCACCATTCTGGGGGCACCACCAACATCCCTTTCTCTAGCTTCTTGGATTTGCAATACCCCTCAACCCCGCAATTTCCAAATAAGCACAGTCACCCCAACACTGAGGTCCCTTTTCTGATGGGCAACCCCTCCCCAGTCCCCCATTCCCTTATCTCCATGATCTTCCTCTTCCAAGATGTGACCTCTCCCTCTCTTTGTTCCTTTCTCTCCCTCAGTACCTCCTGGCAATGGTCATAGTGTATTTTAGCCGCGCCGGCCTCTTCTCCTGGCAATACCAATGCATTCATTTCTTCCTGGCTCTGTGAGTGGTTTGCTTCCTCCTATCCATCAATATCCAACACCCTGGGACAGCAGGGGAAGTGGGATTCAAAACTTCCATTTATTCTTTCACCTATTTGTCCTCTTTACTCTGTATATAAAAAAGAAAGGATTATACTACTGTATGTGTTATAGTAATTATACTATTATACTAAAGGCATTCTTAGACTGTTCCATCTAAAAACAAACTCAGGCTGGGTGAGGTGGCTCATGCCTGTAATCCCAGCACTTTGGGAGGCCAAGGTGGGAAGATCACCTGAGGTCAGGAGTT
The DNA here is from genome assembly GCF_001604975.1 of Cebus imitator. Classification (NCBI taxonomy): domain Eukaryota; kingdom Metazoa; phylum Chordata; class Mammalia; order Primates; family Cebidae; genus Cebus; species Cebus imitator. Next base: position 750,142 of record NW_016107949.1, on the reverse strand, counting down.
CGAGACCAGTCTGGCCAACATGGCAAAACTCTGTCTCTTCTTAAAAAATACAAAAATTAGCCAGGCATGGTGGTGTGCAGCTGTAATCCCAGCTACTCGGGAGGCTGAGGCAAGAGAATGGCTTGAACCCGGGAGGCGGAGGTTTCAGTGAGCTAAGATTGAGCCACTGCACTTCAGCCTAGGTGACAGGCTGAGACTTTTTCTCAAAAACAAACAAGCAAACAAAAAAACTCAAAAGCCAGTTTACAAATAAAAGAATAAAACAAAAGGAAGCATAATCCCCTCCTAAGGGAAGAGGAAAAGGAGCGGACACGACGCTCCCCCCAGCAATAGCCATTTCTGGTTCTTCTGTCTCTCTCCTTCACACATGAACCCCAAATGCAATTGTTCATCGTCTTCCTCTGGGTTCCCATGACAGAGGCCACAGCTCAGGTCCCCTCACATCACTCAAATCCACTGTCAAGTGCTCCCTGCTCGGGCCTCCTGGAGCCTGTCCCCAAGCCAGGGGGCTTCCTAGTGCAGCCTGAACATCTCTCCAAAGCCCAGGTCCGACCCCCCACTGCCCGCCTGAACAGCTTCCTTGGCGGATGTCTTTCTAAATCGAGGCCAGGTCCACAGTGCCAGTTCCACCCTCTCTGCAATCTCTCTACAGCCAAACCAGTTTGCCCTCTTGGTGTTTCCTGGCTCGATTTCACCGCTCCTTCCAAATGTCCAACACTCAACTTTGCATTTGTGTTTTCCATCTGGGGTCCTGCACACATGTGTTTTGAAGAGAATGACCCATTCCTTGAAGTCAGTTCACCCCACAGTCTCTGTGGTGCCTGCCCTCATCTTCCCACCTCTGCACGCCCACAGCACTCCAGTTACATCCTATTATAATGTGACATTGGGATTAGGTGATCTGCACTGATTTCTCCCAGTCCCATTAGACTAGATGCTTGTAGAAGGCAGGGTTTGGCAAAATGTCAATGTATCCTATTTTTTTATTATTATTATTTTTTGAGACAGAGGCTTGCTGTGTTCCCCAAGTTGGAGTGCAGTGATGAGATCATAGCTCAATGCAGCCTCCATGTCCTGGGCTCAAGCCATCCTCCCACCTCAGCCTCCTGATTAGCTCAGACTACAGGGCTGTGCCACCACGCCTGGACAGTTATTTATTTATTCATTTGTTCAATTTATTAAAACAAATTTTTTTTGAGATGAAGTCTCACTCTGTTGCCCAGGCTGGAGAGCAATGGCATGATCTTGGTTCATTGCAACCTCTGTCTCCTCGGTTCAAGCAGTTCTCCTGCCCAGCCTCCAGAGTAGCTGGGACTACAGGCACATGCCACCATGCCCAGCTAATTTTTTGTATTTTTAGTAGAGATGGAGTTTCACCATGTTAAACAGAATGGTCTCA
>NW_016107949.1:732635-747133 GCF_001604975.1 Cebus imitator | reverse complement strand
CTACTCAGGAGGCTGAGGAGGGAGGATCTCTGGAGCCTGGGAGTTTGGGGCTTCAGGGAGCCCTGATCCTGCCACTGCACTCTAGCCTGGTCAACAGTGTGAGACCATGTCTCAAAAATCATCATAAGTACTGAGTTCCAGAGGTTCATTAAGATTGAAGCACTTGAGTTACCAATGCAGGTAGAGGATTCAGTGACAAATTGATTTACATCTTGTGCAGCTAATCACGCTGAGGACTCAGCATGAGCCTTAACCATTAGGAAGTGAGATTGTGGATTAGGTTTATGGACTGGTGGTTCATGATGTTGTCACATTAGAAACATAACTAGCGTGGTTAGAGTAATCTTAAGGGACACAAAAGGCCCCAGGTGTGATGAAGTCCAAAGCCACATTCTCTGAGGGTGCTCTACTCCCCAGGCAGACCCACCCAAAGTCCTCGCTCTGAAGCAGATCACTGGGGCTGACGGTGGGTGTATTAAGTGAGTTTTGGAGTCAGCGTCACCGAAATGTCAGTATCACAATTGAACACGATGGTTCAGAAGCAGGGTAGAAAATGAAAGGCAGGAGATAAAATTGGATTGATCAGTTGCTCTGAACTCTAGTTAGAACTGACATGGGATGTGAATAACCTTCCTGTCTAGAGAACTGCCTCCTTGAAGTGTGACATCCTCTCTCTCTCACTTCCAGAACACCAGGCCCAGCCAGGGGAGCTGTGGATTTTCAGCAACAAGTTTACTCCAATGCTAATGGCAGACACCATTAAGGACGAGAGCAGCCATTTGTGCAGATCAACTAGAAGAACCTGGACTGTTCTAGAAGGAGCTGAATAGAGTGATCACACTGTCCTACTAGGAGCGGGGGTGTGTGGGGGTAAGCCTCTGTGGAGGACAGTGAGAAACCAGGGGTGTTTCTGTTTCCACCCCTTCCTGCAGCTCCACCTCCCTTTGTATATTGCTGAATTCCAGCCTCCCTGGGGTGGAACCTGGAGGTTCTGTTTCCTATGGACTTGGTTGCCACAGTCCAGGAGCATTTGAAGGCACAGTACAGGTGCTCAGATTGGCACGGAATTATTTGTTAAATATGAGTGCCATAGGATTGTAACAGATAGCTTAACACATACTATGCATTTTATTGGTTTGTTAGGAAAATGTTGGCCATTGAATTATTAATATGCTTATTTCAAATAGTTTGGAAATTGTTGTACTTTTGAAAACACGCTGTTCCTGTAGACTTTTTTGATGAGAGTTATAGCTGTTATATATACATAAATACAATATTCATTTTTAAGAAAGAATTTTTATCCAAAATCTATTATCTTTAAATTGTTCTATCTATTATTATATGTGCTTCTGAAGCAAGCACTTTTTATCCATAATACTTACATTATAATCTATTATATTTATAGCTGTGTGGTAGTTCCCCTAAATTCTTGTAATAGAAATTTTTATTTGCTAGTGTTTGCTACTGAATTGTGAGAATTCAGTTGTGATTTTTAACATGTCTTAGATATATACTAATTTCTCTAATATATACTATACATTTTATTGGTTTATTTGAAAAAGATGAGCATAGAATTATTACTACATTTATTTTAAATAGTTTGGAAATCCTGGTATTTTGAATAGATGTTGTTTCTATAAAGTTGTATGATAGGTGCTATAGCTGTTATATACACAAAAATATAATTTTGTTTTCCTTTTTAAGAGAGGATTCTTTTAATCCTAAATCTTTTATCTTTAAATCTTTGTATCTGTTATTACCTGTGGTGCTAAAGGAAGCACTCTTTTTATCTATGATACTTACTTAATATCTCTATTACCTGTATAGCTAAGTGGTAGTTCCCCTAAATTCTTGTAAAAATAAATTTGGATTTGATGTTTAGTGTATGATTTGAAATGTGAGAATTCAGATGTAATTTTTTGCCTTGTATTGACATGTTTGTATGTTACTTTAAAGAGGATGTGTGTTTTAAAGGAGGACATGAGCTGTGTGTTCTCAAGAGAGCAGTGCAGTGCATCTGTTAGGGAAATGTAATAAAGACAAAGTTTTCTCACCTTCACAGAGAGTGTGATCATGTTGGTCTTAGTTTGCTTATTTGCTGTGAAGTAACATTTTTCCTTAATGGAGTTGTGGTTATTTGAACATATTTATTAGCTCTGAAAGACAATCCTGTATTATTTTTTATGTAAAAAAAAAAAAGTGTAAGGCTAGGTGCAGTGCTCATACGTATAATCCCAGCACTTTTGGAGGTCATGGCGGGAGGATCACTGGAGCCCAGGAGTTTGAGACCAGCCTGGGCAACATAACATCTACATCTATTTAAAAAAAAAAAAAATAGAAGAGAAGGCTGATCCAAAGCTAAAGTTTTTTGTTTGTTTGTTTGTTTTTGTTTTGAGACACAATCTCACTCTGTCGCCCATGCTGGAGTGCAGTTGCATGATCTCAGCTCACTGCAACCTCAGTCTCCTGTGTTCTAGCCATTCTTCTGCCTCAGCCTCCTGAGTAGCTGGGACTACAGGTGCACGCCACCATGCTGGGGTAATGTTTGTATTTTTAGTGGAGACAGGGTTGCACCATATTGACCAGGCTGGTCTCGAACTCCTGATCTCAAGTGATCCACCCACCGCAGACTCCCAAAATGCTGGGATTATAACATAAGCTACCACACCCAGCCCCCAAGCTAGAGTTTTAAAGCAGGAAATGAAGGACAGATATTAAGAGAGGAAAACCAGGTGGTAAGAAAACTCTAAAGGTGGCTGAGCATGGTGGCTCATGCCTGTGATCCCAACATGAGTTCGAGACCAGCCTGGCCAACATGGTGAAACCCTGTCTCTACTAAAAATACAAAAATTAGCTCGGGATGGTAGTGCATGCCTGTAATTCCAGCTATTTGGGAGGCTGAGGCAGAAGAATCACTTGAACCCAGGAGGTGGAGGTTGCAGTGAACAGAGATGGCACCACTGCACTCCAGCCTGGGTGACAGAGCAAGACCCTGTCTCCCCCATCCCCCCAAAAAAGAAAGTTCTTACAATATTTGAAGCCATTAAATGCAGGCAACCTGCCATGCAATTCTTTTTTATCTTTATTTTTTATTTTTGGAGTTGGGGCCTTGCTTTGTCACCCAGACTGGGGTGCAGGGGTGCAGCCGTAGCTCACTGTAGCCTCAGAGGCAAGCTTAAACGATCCTCTTACCATGCCTCCCAAAGTGCTGGCATTACAAGCAAGAGCTACCACACCTGGCCTGTGTGGCACAGTTCTGATGTTAACCCCTTGATGTTACATCAAATGCCACAGGTTAAGGCCACAAGCCCTCGCTAGGCTGCCCTCAATTTAGACACAAGCTGCAATTTGGGTAATCTCAGACCACATGTATTTCTCACAACTGGCTACAAATTTGGAGGTTCCCACAGTGCCCTCAAGTTTGATAATTCTCTATAACAACTCAACGAACTCAGTAAAGCATGATACTTTCTTTTCTTTCTTTTTTCTTTTCTTTTCTTTTTTTTTTTTTTCTTTGATGAAGTCTCACTCTGTCACCCAGACAGAAGTGCGGTGGCACGATCTCAGCTCACTGCAACCTCTGCCTCCCAAGTAGCTGGGATAACAGGTGTGTGCCATCACACCCAGCTAATTTTTGTATTTTTAGTAGAGTCAGGGTTTGACCATGTTGGCCAGGTTGGTCTCAAACTCCTGACTTCAGATGATCTGCCTGCCTTGACCCCCCAAAGTGCTGGGATTACAGGCAATGAATCACTGTTCCTGGCTGAGGATGATACTTTCATTATTGTTTTATATAAGAAAAACACTGACAAAAGTTAAGACCAGCCAAAAGCAGAGACACGTAGTGTTCTGTGTTCTCTGGATGCATCATCCTCTCAGTACACTGATGTGTACCACCAACCAGGGAAGTTCACCTGGGCTTCCATGTCCAGTGGTTTTATTACATTGGCCTGGTTGATTCAACCATTGGCCAGGCAGTTGAGTCAATCGCTAGCCCCCCATTTCTGTACTGGAGGTCAGACTGACACCATGTGGCTCAAAGTTGCAACCTTCAAATCACATAGTTGGTCTTTCTGGTGTGGTTGGTCCCCTGGCCAAGTCATCTGGTTGGCATGAACTCAGGTGTGACCCTGGGGGGGGGCCCACCATGAGTAACAGACAGGTCTCTCACCCAAGAATTTCTAAGGATTTAGAGGCTGCCTCTAGGAATCAGAGACAAAGGCCAGAAACATCAAGGAAAAGAAGAGCAGGGAAGTGTCAGAACAGCAAATAAATAAATTCCTTTTTATATGTGTGTGTGTATATATATATATGTGTATACATATATATAAAAAATGTATATGAAATCTATATTTAATGTATTATATATTAAATATACAGATTGCTTTGTAAATATAAACATGTCATATTTTTATATAACATATTTATAAATACTATAACTGTAGGGAGAAATATGTCTCCCTTTATTTATTTATGAGTTGAGTTGGAGTCTTGCTCTGTTGCTCATGCTAGAGTTCAGTGGCATGATCTCGGCTCACGGCAACCTCCACCTCCCGAGTTCCAGCAATTCTCCTGCCTCAGCCTCCCAAGTAGCTGGGATTATAGGCACATGCCACGACACATGGCTAATTTTTGTATTTTTAGTAGAGATGGGGTTTTACTCTGTTGGCCAGGCTGGTCTTGAACTCCTTACCTCATGTGATCCACCTGCCTTGGCCTCCCAAAGTGCTGGGATTATAAGCGTGAGCCACCATGCCTGACCAAATTTCTCTCTATATTTATATACATACATAAGGAAACGTGTGTAATTGGAGAGGAGGGGGTTTGGGCTATTAAAACAAAATACCATAACCAGGTGGCTTAAATAGCAGAAATTCACTCAGCACCTTGGAGGTTCCTTCAGGCCTGCTCACCCTGTCTCCCTCCTGGCACCCATGAGCTGTGGATGGCGGCCCACGTGCTTCTCAAAGGCTGCACTCCGGCCCACCCTCCTGGATGGGCCCAGGGCCCTGCTGCACTTTAGCCTGTGGTGCTAGACCTGGCCTTCCCAGTGGAGTACTGGCTCCTGGCGCTACCTGGGAAGATGCCCTCTATTTCGGGTCTCTTGAGCCTTTCTGGATCCTGGTCCTGCTTCAACCTCAGGGGGTGGGGGGAGTTGAAAGCAGGGTCCCTTCTCAGAGGCTCAGACAGGCTGGTCTCGGCTGTACTTGCCCCAGCCCTGGGAGGCCCCACACCCGCCCAGGGAGCCTGGCTGTCATAGCATTATCAACCTAGAGCTCACTCTCTGCTTTGGAATTCAACATCACCATCTCTCTTAAAAGCTTTTCCTCTAAGAGCGATGGATAATCTAAGCCATGGATCTCTAAAGCCTCCCAGCAAGCACCCAGCTCTGCCCTGTGCCCTCCTCCAGCCTTTCTCCAGGAAGCACCTTCCTCCTGGTGTGCTCTTATTTTCTATAGGCATAAATTATGTGAATTTAAAATTGCATGTCAAAAACTTCTCAAAAAGCCTCACTTTTTGTACAATTTTTGAAGATAATATGACTTCAAATTAAAAAAAAAAAAATTACTTGGAGGAGTGATCCTGAAGATGACAGGTCTTTGGCATGTGGACACATGGCACAATATGGCCACACGGTGGCGACATGCAAGCAGTCAGCAAACTGTTGCCACAGTTGCTTCCTCAGCATCTTTAGTCCTGGCAGCCCTGTCCCAGCAGCTCACTTTCAAGTGTCCGTGAGCACGCTGCTTCTCAGCGCTTATCACAGTGAGAAACGGGCATGCTTTCGGTCGCAGTGCTGCTGCTAGAGCTGAGAAACTCCAACAACACTCAATGTCTGAGAATCTGTGAGGCAGAAGACAAGGTCGTGGAGAAGATGAAAGAAGCTCTTAAAGTGGAAAGATACGACAAACACATACACACACACACACACACACACACACACACACACACACATGCCTAAGTGAAAGATTCGACTTGATAAATGTGTATATTGAACTGTGTAGGATCTTCAGAAACACGTTGCTTCTGGTAAAATGGAACCACCGTGAACCTTTGGTACGTGGTTCCGGAATCTGTCCCAGATCTCAAAAGAGGGAATCGAACCTTGTTTCCCACAGAGCCTTTTAGATGTTTGGGGATGAGCCGATAGCCCCAGGTGGGCTGATTTCAGGAGGAAGGAAGTCAGTGACAGGTGTGCCCTGAGCTGTGGGGGTGGAATGAGGTTGGGCCGTGGGGTGCTGTGGGTGCTGGAGACTGCCTGAGTCTTCCTCTTCCTTCAGGCAGACGGGCGCCCTGAGCCTGGGCTGGCAGCTGCCCTGACCACAGGCAGATGGCTCAGCTGGCAGGCCCCAGATTCATTGCTTCTAGCCTGTCCCTCCCTTCCTCCCTTCCTTTCTTCTTTCTCCCCTCTTTCTCACTTGAGGGGGCTTACTCTGTCCCTCTAGCTCTGTCACTTGCCTTTTCACTCAACGAGACCTCGTGGCCATCTCTCCACCTCAGCACACAAAGACCGACCCCTCCGCTCCATGGCCTCTGGGAGTCCACTCTGCGAAGTCTGTTATGTGACCAAATCCCCTCTTTGGGCTTTCCTCCCTCACATAAATGTGGAGGTTCTGACATTTACACACTACAACTCAGAGGCACAGAAGTTCTTTGTGCATCATTGAATGTAATTGCTGTTGGCACCATCCCTCATTTCCACAGATAGTGTCAACAAACAAACTCATGCCTACGGTTTGTTCAGCTGTTTCTAGATTAGATCTGAGAGGCTCAAGGCTAGCAGGGCTCCCGTGGGTCAATGCCTGGTCTGTCCAGGTTCCCCCCACCCTCACTGTCTCCCTGCCTCTCTGAGTGATCTAAGTCTGGACATTGCACAGGCTCTTCAAAGTTCACTGTCCAGCACCAGGTAAGGTTGAGGTCTCTGTCTTTGACCATGGCAGTGTGGCCGCCTGATGCTCTACCAGGCCACTGCTGCAGGGTGTGTACTGAGGGGACTGGCCCAGAGACCCCTCTCCAGCCTGCCCAGCCTGCACTGAGCAGGGCTTTCTCTGGGAGGCGTCCTTGCGCCTATCACGGTGGGCATGTCCCTTGGCCCTTGGATGCCTGCTCTCCCTGGCCAGGTGCTCCTGCACTGTGCAGGATGTGGGGTTCTGTGCAGGGCTCACATGATAAGCCCCAAGCACACAAAACACTGCCTCCACGCCCTGAGATGTCCTCCACCCACTGTCCCATGCACGCCTGTGCGATAATGGTTGCTTTTTGAGTGAGAAATTTTAAAATTAAAGAGCAGAGATACAATGTTATATGAGATACGATAGCCACATTCTGTGAATATATAAATGTAACCTGACTATATGGATTAAGAAAGCTAAACAATAAATGGGTCAATCAGAAAGTATTAAGATTAAATCAGAAATCCTATAGAAAAGAAACTTGAAGATACAAACAAACTTGAAGAACAAACAAAAAAGACAAACCAGGCTTGTCTGATCGACAATTAGGCTAAGCCTCTCCCAGGGATAGACTCTGAGGAACTCATGGACTGGTGGCTAAAAAAAGTAAATGTTTCAGTGTTCAAGGGAGCATCAAATAGCCAAAACCGGTAACAAGGTAAATGTCTTAATGACTTGTGTTACAGCGCATTCCTGAATGGAGGACTACACAGCAGCAGAAACAAATGAACCAGGGCAGTTCTTGCCCACAGGGGCCAGACTTCCAGACGGCAGAGAAGAAAGCTGCAGAATGCCTGTGGTCCGATGCCATTTTCACCAAGGTTAAAACAGGGAAAGCCTCCTCCCTATGGCTTCAGGATGGCTGTCTAAGAGGTAAAAGATCACTGCCATGAATGTGGACGCTAGGATCAACTCCTCACCTAGCGCCTCGGCTTCCTTCCAGGGCACGGGGCAGGACGCAGTGGGGAGAGGAGCAAGGGGCCCTCAAATGCTCAGCTCAGGTTGATTCCGGTCCTGAGTGTGGGGCACCGGCCGGGAACGGCTTTCCGGTGTCCCGCGTCCGCGGCTCCCCAGGCTGAGGCGGCTTCTCCGCGGGACGCCAGCGCTGGGTGGCCCCGCAGCCCTAAGGAGGACAGGCCGCACACCCGGACCCGAGCTGTTCGCCGCCGCTGCCCTCGGAGCTCTCCTGGGACACCTCACAGTGCCCCGGGGTCGGGGGCGCCAGAGCCACTCCACGCCGCTTCCTGCTCCTCCTCAGCCTGCACCGCCAGCGGGTAGCCAGGCCTTGCCCTGACGGGAGGCTGCGCCCACACCGCTGCAGAAGCGCAGCGCCCCCACAGCGCTGACCAGGAGCTTCCAGGAGCCCAGTGTGGTCGGGACCCTTGCTGGAGCTGTGAGGTGTCCCCTGTGGAGAGCCCAGTACAGTGGGACCCCTAACTGGAGCTTTGAGGTGGTCACTTGCGGCAAACCTGGTGCAGTAGGTCACTGGCTGGAGCTGTCAGGTGTCTCGGGAGTGGAGCCCACCGCTTTGGGGGCCGCTGCCTGCAGCTGTCAGGTGTCCCCGGTGGCAAGCCCACTGCAGTGGCAGTGGCTGCGTGGAACTGTGAGGTGTCCCCGGAGCTGTCAGGTGCCCAGCAGAGTGCAGTGGCAGTGCTCGATGGAGCTTTGGGGTGTCCCAGGTGGCTGGCGAGTGCGACCAGAAGTCTGGCCACCTAAGTTTTAGGTGTGCGGGTTACCAGGACTGTGAGTCTGATATAATTTGGCCTCCTGAGATTCTGCCTAGCAAGAAAGAAATGGGAATATTCTTGGAAAGAAAACTAAAACAAGAAAACCAGGTTACCTGGTTCAATTCCATGTCTATTACCATGCCTTTCCTACTTCCCTGTAGAGATAGGATCTTTATTCCCATGGTATAGTCCATTCCACTCCCCGCCTCCCCTTGGGCCCAGTTTCTTTTCTCCTTTGTTAGTATTTTGAGTTTTGTCCCTCCATCCTTATCCCCATCCCTCCCCTCCATGGAACCATGTCCTGCTAGGGGCTAGGGCCAGAAGCCCCCTGGTGGTGCTCTCACATCACACCACCTGTTCCTGTGGACAGGGGAGGGCTAGTACTGAAGGCCTCACAACTGGCTCATATTATCAGAGGACTTTGGTCCTTTCTAAATCTCTAGCCTCTCTTCATATCTCCCCTCAAGTATTTTCGGATGTCTGTGGGAAGCTATCAGGTAAGAAAATTCACAGTTCCTTGTTCTAGCGCAGAGTTTTAGAAAAATTTTGGAAAGGCCAGTAGGAAAGGTCACAGTGTCCTAGGATTAGAACCTTTCTGCCCTTTTGGCTTGCAAACTGCCTCCTGCCCCAGAGAAGCTGAGAAATCTGTGCAGCTGAGATGCTGAGGGCCCAGCTTAGGTTCTTCCACGTAGGCCTCAATTCTCTTCCTTTTCCAGGGACAGCTTTAGGTCCCATGGCCCTGAAACACACACACATTTCCCCTTCCTTTCCCAGAACCCACCACCCCTCCAAAGCACCCACTTCATCCTTTCTACAAGTGGAAGAACTAGGATGGCTTTCTCAAGTCTCTTAGAAATGAAGTTCTTTCTCTGTGCAGCGTTTACCCCTGGGATGCCATTTCCAGGGCTTCTCCCTTCCCCAGCCCTTGGGAGCAGGATTTGGCCCTGGCTTCTGGGCTTCCTTCTGCCTTCCCTCTTCTTCCTACCAGCTCTTCTACCTTCCTTTGAGCTCCGTTGTGCTTGGGATCTTAGATTTTTATTTCCCAGCTCTTCATTGTTTTCTTCTGGCAATTTTTTTTTGAAGCAAGGGAGGCCAGAGGGATGTTGATGTTTTTTGGTTTTGTTTCTGCTTCTAAGAAAGCATTTGCCTTTCTTCCTCTCCCAGTATAACAACTGTGGTAACAGAATGCAATTACTGATTTGCTGATGGGTTTAATGTAAGGAAAAAGGAAGTGGCTGCAAACTCATTTTTCCTCTCTGCACTTGATCAAATGAGAACACATTTTGGAAAAAGAAAAAGCTCCCCTACAATCAGCACTGCTGGAGGACGAGACTGGCTGTGGGTGCTCAAGGAAGTGGACCCTCATTCCCCAGGTCTGGGAGCTGGAGGAGGACAGGGCCTATGTGCTGTGCTAAACAGTGATGTCCAGCTTCTTCCCAAGTTGGAAACAAGAGCTACTGAGGTAGGATGGTGTGGAGCTGAGAGAACCTGGGTTCATGCGGTTGTCTCAGTGGGTCCAGGGTCCTGATAAGGCACTGCAGTGCTGATGTAGTAAAGTCACACAGTGTTGTCTAGCCAGTGTGTTGTTGCTTCTTCTAGGTCAACAGATGCTGGCTTCTGCCCTGGGGGCTGACTGGGAGACTAGACCAGCAGGGAGAGATGTAGAGGCCTGTGAGCACAAGGCAGGGCCTGTCCTGGGCTGGGCAGAGCTGGAGGGATGCCTACAGATCCTCTGGAGCCTAGGGCCTGGGTGGTGTTTCAGGACAGAGAGGAAGAGGGGACCCAAGGATGGTAGAACGAGGCAGCCCAGAACCCTCCTACTTAGGACACAAAGAGAAAGCAGAGCTGCCTCCAATCTCTTAAACCGACCCCTACCCAAAGGAAGGGCAGGACCTATGGCGGTCAATTTTATGTATCAAATCAGGTAGGCCACAGTACTCAACGTTTGGTCAAATATAATTCCAGATGTTTCTTTGAAAGTTTTTTTATAGATGAAATTTACATTTAAACCAATAGGCTTTGATTAAGGACAATCATTCATAATGTGAGTGATGTACTTCATCCAGTCAGCTGAAGCCTTTGACAGAAAACAACAATAAACTGATGTTCCAACTGTGCCTGCAATGACAATCAGAACCATGTCACCAAATGCACACTACAGGGGACAGCACAGCTTCAGCCTAGCAGGACTCAGCCCCAGGCCCCCTGCACCCACCCTCTGCCTGTCAGCCTTTTGGGTTCCATATATTTTTTTCTGAAATTATCTGCTAGTACAAGGATATTTTAACCAAGGTCATTGTAATTAAAGTATAAACCAATGTGAAATCAATTTCTTAACCATATTAAGAGCACTGGCCCGTAAACTAGGTGTAGATATAGCTATTGAGTTATTTAGATTTTTAATTTCTCCCTGGAATATTTTATACTTTTTGTGAATAAGGTTTTCACACAGTCCCTGGCTTGTGCTTAAATGTTTCACTTTTGATGCTTTCTTAGATGTCATTGTGCTTGAATTTCAATGTACAGTGATTTATTAGTAGCACACAAAATACAATTCCCACCTGCCTCCTGGTGTTGTATCCTGAAGTCCAGCTTGAAGCTCTCAGACTATAAGCCTCTCAGAGTTGCTCCCACTCCCAGTGCTGGGCTTGGTCCAAATCAACCTCTTTTAGCCTCCTCCAAACTCTCCATTGAGAGATTTTTGTCTTTAAGCAGGGAATATCTGCCACTAGAAAGTGAGCAGGGTGAGAAGATATGATCCATGGGTCCATCTAAAAGTTAAACGGATCGGGTCTATGTAAAAGTTAAATGGGTCTTCCATTTATTTAACTTTTAGTTACCCTGCTCCTTTTTATCTGGACCCATGCCCTGGCAGATGTGTCAGCTTCATCTCCCGCAACTGCCCACCTATTTTGAACCCCGTTCCCTGAAACTGGAACCTTGTTCCCTGTTACACCTCCCTGCCTTCCCTTCTGTCTAATATTCCTCTCTGTCACTTCCCAGGTTAGCTGCTTCTTATGAGTCAAGACCTGACTAAGATATCACATCATCTGGGAGGGTTCCCCAGTCTCCCAATGAGAGCAGGAAGCTCTGTCCTCCAGGTATCAGGACTTCCTGCATACCTGGGTGACATGAGCCCTCTTACATTCTATCATCAGCATCCTGCTTGTTCCCCTCATTTACTCCTTTCTACAGGAGTTGGTTTTTATGCCACTATTTTGTTCCTGGAAGCATTTCACATGAAGCCTTTAGCTTCCAGGATTCTTGTGAAAACTCCTGGAAGATGAACCTTTGCCCAACAAACTTTTTCCATAGCTGCAGCTTTTGTTACTCCCCCAGCAACCTGAAGCCCCCAGCAGGTTCCCCTCAGCCCTGCAGGTTACCCCTGAGGTCGATGAATGCTTATCACCTGACTGTCCACTGGGCCTGGGCTCCATAAAGGCTGACCCCAGTCCTAGTTGGCCCTTGTGGGGACACTTGGCAAATGTACCTTACACACAGGTAAGAGGTCATCACTAGTGATCCCTGGGTGAGCCAGAGTGCCCAAGCGTTCTGTGTGATTGCATGTTCTCATTAACTCAGAGCTCATCAGAAAGCCCTAGAAGAAAAGAACTTTTTATTTAAAAAATACCAAAATGTCTGGATTACTGTGTCTGTCACAGTGGGTCAGGTCAGAGGATGTAATAAAGCCTTTCCCTTGGGAGCTGAGATCTTTATCACATCCTGCGAGGGGTGTCTGAGATTAGGACCAGAGGCCTCCTGGAAAGTGGAGAGGCGGTCCCAAATGTAGCTGAATCTTCTTCTGCCCACCCTTGCCCTGCCCTACAGGATGCCTCTGCTCCCAACCCTACTTTCTATCTCTTTTGTCTAAAAGGCAGGATCCAGAAAACATTTCTTTGAGAACTCCATTTCATTTTATTCTGGGTCATTGAGTTTTCACATATTCACGACTTCTGTAACAAGTTTTATTGTGCACCTCATCTGCCAGCTGTGCCAGGTGCCCTCTTTGCAGAAGTGACTGTCCTTGCTCCTGTCCTTATGGAGCTGGCCTTCCTCCAGGGGAGGTGGCCAATGAGCAAGTGTGGGACATGGCCTGGTGACTGCTGCAGTGGAGTAGAGGAAAGCAGGAGAAGGGATCGCAAGTGCAAAGACCTGCAACCTCCTAAAATGTGGCAGAAGAGCACATTTTAGGAAGGAGACACAGCTGATGCCAAGGCCTCAAAGTCGGAATGTACTTGGCATGTTGAGGAGCAGCAGAGATAGGTGTGATGGGAATGGGAGAGGAGACAAAATAATGCAGGTATCATCTTGCTATGTTCAGGATCCTGGGAGAGAGTGAAGAGACAGAGGTGCCTGCCCTTGGAGAGCTCCCAGGGCCATCAGGAAAATGACACAAAACACACAAAGGAGAGAGACAACCAAGCTTTACAGATCCCAGAAAGAGCCCAGAAGGGTGTAAACAGGGAGTTGTGATGCCCAGGGGACAGCTTCAGACAGGGAGAGATGGTCTCTTTGGTGGCCTCTGAGTAGAGGGCTAAAGGAGGAGGAGGTATAAATGCTTCTGTGCACACAGCAGTGCCTCCTTCCTCACCACAGCCCCTGAGACAGGTGTTGTCATGACTGCCACCCTACAGAGCAAGGACTTCCCGGGACACATGATATAGCTGTGCACTGAGCAGGAGCCAGCTCAGGGCTGTGCTGCAAACCTGGACTTCCCCAGCTCTCCATCCTGGCTTCTTTTGAATATGAGTGAGGTGTCCCCTGAGCCCACCAATCATTGAGATAGGAGCCCTTGGGCAGCCTGGAGAGGGGCTGTGGTTCTGCCTGGCCTTCAGAGTGAGGCCACCAAGGTTCAGTGCAAGCCTGGTGCTCAGCACCTACAAGGCCCTGGGAAGTCACTTGGCCTCTGCAAGCACTTGGTCTCCTCACTGTAGATGGGGCACTAAGGGCTCCACACATAGCAGTTCCCAGCATCTGTTCATTCTCCTTCAGCAGCTGGCAAAGAGATGGATGCGTCTCACACCCAGACTGGGTGGGGGAGTCAGTCACTGCCATGGTCAGGTGGAATGCTAGGACCCCTTCAGTGTGAGCACATCCAGGACTTCATTAAGACTTCCCTGGACCCTGGTCACTTTTGGTTTCATCAACCCCTTCCTCCAGAAAGATATATACACACAAATACACACATATACAGAAAGACATAGACACACATATACATATATACACATGTATTTACACAACGCATCTACACATATACATACAAACACATGTATGCACACATGTACACACAAAAACATATACACACACATATACACAAACACAAACACAAATATACACACACATACACACAAATACACACATAAAGATATCTACAGATGATGGCCGTTTAGTAACAGCTCAGGATTGCAGCTCCCAGTGAAAGCGCAGAAGGCGAGTGGACTCCGCATTTCCAGACGGATTTTTATTGCCCACAGACCAGGAGATTCCCAGGCGGAGGAGCCCCACGGGTCACCAGGATGGCTGTTTTAGCTGGAGCGGCTGTTTTGGCCGGCGCGGCTGCTTTGCCCAGCACGGCTGCTTTGCCTGTTCCCTAGCACGGAAGTTCTCCGTACATAATACACTGGTCCAGGTGCCCTTTTAGCTGGCGACTGGAGCCCCGGGAAGTAGCCCATTCATCTGATTAAAAAGGGGACTGATGTAATCCCAGCACTTTGGGAGGCAGAGGCGGGTGGATCACGAGGTCAAGAGATCGAGACCATCCTGGTCAACATGGTGAAACCCCGTCTCTACTAAAAATACAAAAAATTAGCTGGGCATG
>NW_016107949.1:723288-726425 GCF_001604975.1 Cebus imitator | reverse complement strand
ACTTGGACACAGGGAGGGGAGCACTACACACTGGGGTCAGTTGGGGGGAAATGGGGGAGGGACGGTGGGGGGTGGGGAGTTGGGGAGAGATAGCAAGGGAAGAGATGCCAGACGTAGGTGATGGGGAGGAAGGCAGCAAATCACACTGCCACGTGTGTACCTATGCAACAATCTTGCATGTTCTTCACATGTACCCCAAACCCTAAAATGCAATAAAATAAATAGAAAAATAAAATTTTAAAAAAATCACGATTCTAACTGGCATAAGATGGCATCTCATTGTGGTTTTGATTTGTATTTCTCCAATGACTAGTGATGATGAGCTTTTTTAAAAATATGTTTTTTGTCTACATACATATCTTTTTTTGAGAAGTGTCTGTTCATATCCTTTGCCCACTTTTTTATGTTTTTTTTTTCTTGTAAATTTATTTAAGTTCATTGTAGATTCTGGATAATAGACCTTTGTCAGATGGGTAGATTGCAAAAATTTTATCTGTAGGTTGCCTGTTCACTTCGATGATAAATTTTTTTCCTGTGCAGAAGCTCTTTAGGTTAATTAGATCCCATCTGTCAATGTTGGCTTTTGTTGCAATTGCTTTTGGTGTTTTAGTCATGAAGCCTTCGCCTATGCCTATGTCCTGAATGGTATCTCCCAGGTTTTATTCTAAGGCTTTTATGGTTTTGGGTTTTACATTTAATCCATCTTCAGTTAATTTTTGCGTAAGGTATAAGGAAGGGGTCCAGTTTCTGCTTTCTGCATATGGCTAGCCAATTTTCCCAACATCATTTATTAAATAGGGAATCTTTTCTCCATTGCCTGTTTTTGTCAGGTTTATCGAAGATCAGATGGTTGTCGACGTGTGGTGTTATTTTGGAGGTCTCTGTTCTGTTCCATTGGTCTATATATCTGTTCTGTTCCATTGGTCTATATATCTGTTTTGGTACAAGTACCATTCTGTTTTGGTTACTACAGCCTTGCAGTATACTTTGAAGTCAGGTAGCATGATGCCCCCAGCTTTGTTCTTTTCTATTAGGATTGTCTTGGCTATATGGGCTCTTTTTTGGTTCCATAGTTTATTCTAATTCTGTGAAGAAAGTCACTGGTAGCTTGATGGGAATAGCATTGAATCTATATATTATTTTAGGCAGTATGGCCATTTTCACAACATTGATTCTTCCTATCCATGAGCATAAAATGTTTTTCCATTTATTTGTGTCCTCTCTTATATCCTTGAGCAATGGTTTGTAGTTCTCCTTGAAAAGGTCCTTCACATCCCTTGTAAGTTGTATTCCTAGGTATTTTATTCTCTTTGCAGCAATTGTGAATGGGAGTTCACTCATGATTTGTCTCTGTGCTTGTCTATTATTTGTGTATAGGAATGCTTGTGATTTTTGCACATTGATTCTGTATCCTGAGACTTTGCTGAAGTTGCTTATCAGCTTAAGGAGATTTGGGGCTGAAACGATGGGGCTTTCTAAATATACAATCATGAGCCCACTGACTAACCCATCCCAATGAGATGAACTGTGTACCTTAGATGGAAGTGCAGAAATCACCCACCTTCTGCATTGATCTCACAGGGAGCTGCAGACTGAAGCTATTTCTATTCGGCCATCTTGCCTAATAGAAATAGCCCCTGCTATTCTATGCTAATATTCTAAATAGCAAATCCATTTGTCCTTGGCCCCTGACTCTGGCAAATGGATTTAAATATTGGAAGGTGGCAAAATGAAAAACTGATGTGAAGATAACAGATATGAACACACACACATTAGGGAGAAAGAGGGAAGAGCAGGAACTCAAGCCTACCATGAAGTCAGAGTATTCACATGAAAGACACAGGAGTCTGGGGGTGGATGAGGTTTGGAAGAGGACAATGGTGGGGTGGGTAATATTCCACTAAAAATGTGAAGAAGATGAGCAGCACAAAACTAACAACACACAAAAATATAAGAAACAGAACAGTTGTAAGAATTTCACAGGTACCAGTAAGGAGAAGCTGAAGGTGGAGTCGAGAAGAGAAGAATAACATGGAAGGAAGCAAAGTCCATGAAACAGGGAGGGATACAGTCACACCTGGGAAAGCTGAAGCTCCCTTGGCTGAGCTGTTGGTCATCAGCAGAGCCTCCCACCCTAAGGCTCTCCTGCTTATTCCCAGAAACTTCCTGTTCTGCCTGGACTCTGTCTCCATGATCCTCTCAGGGGGCACTTGGTTCTCCCTGACTACTTCATCAATAAGGCCCTGGAGCTGGCAGAGCTTTCTCCTGGCTTCTCTGGCCCATTTGCAGATCAGTTTCCCACTGCCCTAGAGTGATGTCATGATACCATTCTAGGTCCTCATGTTTCCATGCAATACACGTAGAGAAATTACCCTAATGAGTTATTAGATTGGCACAAGCAATTTATTATTATTTAAAATAGTTGTAAAGAATGTTAAGTCTGACATGGCATGGTTATTGGCAAATGCATATAATATTTCTCATGTCTGTCATAATTGAACTTTGTGAAATATATTTTTTCATTTTTCTAACATTTTTATTAACCCAAAAAGTCAAACTATGATTACAAATACAATCTGTATCACAATGATAGAGATGTGTTAGAACCTTTTGTTCATTTGATATTCAAAATCTAAAGTGTTTTTCACAGTCACAGCACATCTCAATTGAAAAGTTCATTTTGATGAGATACTCTTAAAGCCCATGTAGATTTCCTAAGAGTTACAGTCCCAAGGTAAGCTGAACGCCAACTAATTTTGCAAACACACCATCAATTGTTCCAACAACTGAATCAGTTTTTGGAAGTGAATTTACAAACAAAACACCCATCCCATCACTGAGTTGCATCTAATTGTAAGAATGGGTCACAGTTTGTGCTTCTATTCACTGCTCAATGTCATTAAAGTCCCTTCCAAATCTGGCAATGGTGAAGACAGGTGCTACAAACTGCTGCCCTCATATCTTGTCAACATGAGTTCTAATTTCTCCAGACCAACTATCTTAGGGTGGGAAAGCCAGTTCCAGTGATCTATCCCAGTTGCATTGATAATGAAACATCAAACTATTCTCCCTGTGGGTTGTGACATTTTGATTTCAACCAGCAATTTCTTTTTTTTTTTTTTTTTTTTTTTTTTTTT
>NW_016107949.1:715660-719177 GCF_001604975.1 Cebus imitator | reverse complement strand
GGGGCATTTAGTCCATTTACATTTAGGGTTAATATTGTTATGTGTGAATTTGATACTGCCATTTTGGTGCTAGCTGGCTGTTTTGCCCTTTAGTTGAGCTTCAACCAGCAATTTCTGAGTGTTTCTCAACTGCTCCACATTTTCTGCAGCCCTTGAGATGATCAGTCAATGTCACTGTGGCTTCTCTAATGACTTCATCATTGTATATCAAGGTGTATTTGATATGCATATTTCTGCAGGGGGAGTGATGCTTAACACCTTTTGAAGTGTCTCCTTAGGTTCTCTTTGGGAAAATGTCTGTTTAAATCTTTTGCAGATTTTTTTTTTCTTTTTTAAAAACTCTTATTTTAGGTTCAGAGTTACATGTGCAGGTTTGTTATATAGGTAAATTTTGTGTCACAGGGGTTTTGTGTACAGATTATTCATCACCCAGGTAATAAGCATAGTATCCCATCAGTAGTTTTTGATGCTCTCCTTCCTCTCAGCCTCCACAGTAAGGGGGCCCCAGTGTCTGTTGTTCCCTACTTTGTATCCATGTGTACTCAATGTTTAGCTGCCACTTATAAGTGAGAACATACTGTATTTGTTATTCTGTTCCTTCATTAGTTTACTTCAGATAATGGACCCCAGTTCCATTTATGTTGCTGTAAAGGACATGATCTCATTCCTTTTTGGGGGCTGCATAATATTTCGTGCTGTATATGTGCTGCATTTTGTTTATCTGGTCTACTGTTGATGTGTATATAGGCTGATTCTATGTCTTTGTATTGTGAATAGGGCTGTGATGAACATATGCATGCATGTGTCTTTATGGTAGAATGGTTTATACTCCTTTGGGTATATAACCAATAATGGATTGCTGGGTCAAATGGTAATCCTGTTTTGAGTATTTTGAAAAATTGCCACACTGCTTTCCCCAGTGGCTGAACTAATTTTACATTCCCACCAGCAGTGTATAAGCGTTCCCTTTTCTCTGCAACCTTGTCACCATCTGTAATTTTCTGACTTTATATTAATAGCCATTCTGATTGGTGTGAGATGGTATCTTACTGTAGTGTTGCTTTGCATTTCTCTAATGATTAGTTATTTTGAGCATTTTCTCACATGCTTCTTGGCCACATAGATGTATTCTTTTGAAAAGTATCTGTTCACACCCTTTGCACACTTTTAATGTTGTTTGTTTTTCTTGTTAATTTGTTTAAATTCCTTATAGGTTCTGGATAGCAGACCTTTGTCAGATACGTAGTTTGTAAAAATTTTCTCCCATTCTGTAGGTTGTCTGTATACTCTGTTAACAGTTTCTTTTGCTATGCAGAAGCTCTTAGTTTAATTAGACTCATTTGTCAATTTTTGTTTTTGTTGCAATTGCTTTTGCATCTCCATCCTTAAATCTTTGCCAGGGCCTATGTCCACAATGGTATCTTCAAGGTTGTCTTCCAGGGATTTTACAGCCTACAGTTGGGTCTTGCCACTCTGTGCCTTCTTGGAGAATTTAGCCTATTTACATTCAAGGTTAATATTGATATGTGCAGATCTGATCCTGTTATCATGTTGTTAGTTGATTATTATGCAAAGTTGGTTGTGTGGTTGCTTGATAGTTTCAATTGTCTTCATACTTAAGTGTGTTTTGTGGTGGCTGGTAACAGTCTTTCCTTTCCATATTTAGCATCCCCTTAAGGACATCTTGTAAGGCAGGTCTGGTGGTAATGCATTCCCTTAGCATTTGTTTGTCTAAAAAGGCTCTTAGGTCTCCTTCACTTATGAAGCTTAGATTGGCTGGATGTGAAATACTTAGTTGGAATGCTAAATATAGAGCCCTCCCAATATGTTTTGGATTGTAGGGTTTCTTTTCAAAGGTCTGCTGTTACCCTGATGGGGTTCCCTTTGTAGGTGATCTGTCCCTTCACTCTGGCTGACTTTAACACTTTTTCTTTGACTTTGACCTTGGAGAATCTGATGACTATGTGCTTTGGGGTGATGGTTTTGTATAGTATCTTCCAGGGATTCATAACATTTCCTAAATCTGAATGTTGGCCTCCCTAGTGAGGTGGGGAAAATTTCTGTGGTTGATATCCTCAAACATGTTTTCCAAGTTGCTTGCTTTTTCTCTTCCTTTCTTTCAGAAACATCAGTGAATTATAGATTTGGTCTTTTTACATAATCTCATATTTCTCAGAGGTTTTGTTCATTCTTCTTAGCTGTTTTTTCTTTCCTTTTGTCTGAGTTATTTTGTAGAATGGGTCTTCAAGTTCCAATGTTCTTTCCTCAGCTTGATCAATTCTGCTAGTAATATTTGCAATTGTATTATGAATTTTTTGAAGTGAGTTTTTCAGCTCCATCAGATCAGTTTGGTTCTTTCTTAAAATTGCCATTTCATCTTTTATCTCCTGTATTATTTTATTGGATTCCTTAGATTCCTTGGATTGGGTTTCAAGTTTCTCCTGGATGTTGATGATCTTTTTTACCATCTATATACTGAATTCTATTTCTGTCATTTTAGCCACTTCAACTTGGTTAAATACCCTTGCTGGGGAAGTACTGCAGTCATTTGGAGGTAAGAAGACACTCTACTTTTTGAGTTGCTAGAGTTCTTGTGCTGATTCTTTCTCAGCTATGTGGGTTGATGTTACTCAGTCTTTGAAGCTGCTATTATTTGGATAGGTTTTTTTTTTGTTTTTTTTTTGTTTGTTTGTTTGTTTGTTTTTAGCTTTTATTTTCTTCAATGCCCTTGCAGGTTTTATTGTGGTATAAGGTGGGTTCAATCTACCAGTTTTATTTCTGGAGGATTTCAGAGGGCCAAGGCTCAGCACCGTATTCCCAATCTGCATGCTCTAAATCCGGTGGGCTGGTGCCAGGCCCCTGGCTTTGTTCTCAAAGTTAAAACCTGCTGTGCTGGAGGGGCTGAGGAGTCCTGGTCCACTGACCACAACACTCTAATGGGTGGTGCCTGCCAAAGCACTTCCACAGGGTGGTGGCAGCAGGATCTGTGTTCACTCATGTGTGGGGGCAGGCATGGCACCATGGCAGGATATATATGTGTTGGGTGTGGCAGGGTTCAGGCGGAAGTGGGGATGTGACATTTCTGTGCACACTTGCACCAGCAGCAGGACCTGGAATATTAATAAAACATTTTGTATCCATTGTTTTACTGATTGAAAACACACTTCCACCTTATATCTTAAATAAAAGGTTGACCTAATGTTTTACAGTGGAAAATAATTATCAATCACTCTATTTTCTGTAGATATCTTTTTCTTTTCCATTAGGTGCAGCATTATTTTCTTATTCCATTTATTTATTTTATTGCATTTTAGGGTTTCGGGTACATGTGAAGAACATGCAAGATTGTTGCATAGGTACACACGTGGCAGTGTGATTTGCTGCCTTCCTCCCCATCACCTACGTCTGGCATCTCTTCCCTTGCTATCTCTCCCCAACTCCCCACCCCCCACCGTCCCTCCCCCATTTCCCACCAACTGACCCCAGTGTGTAGTGCTCCCCTCCCTGTGTCCAAGTG
>NW_016107949.1:707155-710195 GCF_001604975.1 Cebus imitator | reverse complement strand
TGCCGAGCGAACTTCCCTGCAGTCCTCTTTATATGGGTGTAGTTAGAGCTGCCTCGGCAATGAAGGCCCACCTCCGTATTGGCGGACCCTCTGTGTACTGGCGGGTTGCCTCGGCAACGGCGGGCTGCCTCAGCATTGGCTGACTACCTCTGTAGTGTTGAAGTGCCTCGGTAATGGCAGACGCTCCTCCCCCACAGGGCTGGACCGTCCCGGGTTAAGCTGCATTTGCTGTGAAACTCTCAATCCAGAGAGTTTCTGATTTCTGTTCTTTTGTGGGGGTGTGACCAGCCGAGCCTGATCGCCTGGTCCCTGCCTCATAGCGTTTTTTTGTTTTTTTTTTTTAAGTTGGTGTTCCAGTTGCCTGTTGAGGAGGCTCCAGGACCTGTGTGTTTTCCCATGGGGTGACTCACTGCACTGGCTTAAACAGCCATGCTGAGATTCCTGGTGCTTTTTTTGCCCTTGAATCTACTGTCCTCGTTCCCTGTTCAGTCCCCTTTTTAAACAGATGAATGGGCGACTTCCTGTGGCTTCAATTGCCAGCCAAAAGGGCACCCGCACCAGTGTATTTTGTAGAGAGAACTGCTGCACCAGTGCACTGACAAAGCAGCAGCGAAGGGTAGAGTAGTGGCACCAGCTGACACAGCCGCGCTGGCCGAAACAGCCGCGTTGCCGACTCGTGGTGCTCCTCCACCTGGGAATTTCCTAGTCTGTGGGCAATAAAAATGCGGCATCCACTCACCCTCTGTGCTTTCACTGGGAGCTGCAATCCTGAGCTGTTCCTAAATGGCCATATTGGATCCACCCCCAGAATGGTGATTATTAAGTCAGGAAATGACAGATTCTGGTGAGACTGTGGAGAAATAGGAAAGCTTGTACACTGATGGTGGGATTGTAAATTAATTCAACCATTGCGGAAGACAGTGTGGCGATTCCTCAACGGTCTAGAACCAGAAATTCCATTTGACCCAGCAATTCCATTACTGGGTATATACCCAAAGGATTATAAATCATTCTACTATAAAGACATATGCACACATATGTTTATTGCTGCACTATTTACAATAGCTAAGACTTGGAACCAACCCAAATGCTAATTAATGATAAACTGGATAAAGAAAATGTGGCACATATACGCATAAAATGCTATAGAGCCATTAAAAGAATGAGTTCATGTCCTTTGCAGGGACATGGATGAAGCCATAAGCCTTTATTCTCATCAGACTAACACAGGAACAGAAAACCAAATACCACATGTTCTCACGCATAAATGAGAGTTTAACAATGAGAACACATGGACACGGGAAGCGAAACATCACACACCAGGGCCTGTCAGAGGGTGGGAAGCAAGGGGAGGGAGAGCATTAGGACAAATACCTAATGCATGCAGGGCTTAAAAGTTAGATGACAGGTTGATAGGTGCAGCAAACCACTATGGCACATGTATACCTATGCAACAAACCTGCACATTCTGCACATGTATCCCAGAACTTAAAGTAAAACTAAAACAACAACAACCACAACTCTATCAATAATAACAATAAATGCATTAAACATTTCAATCAAAAGGGAAAGATTATAAAGTTGGATTAAAATGCGTAACTGGCAGTCTACAGGATGCATACTTTAGATTCAGACACAGAGAGATTAAAAGTGTCCAGAAGAAAAAAGATACATTATGCAAGAGCAGCTATAAGAAAGCTGGAATGGCTATAATTATATCCACAAAATAGTCTTTAAAACAACAAAAATAGTTGAGATAAAAAGAGACATTTTATAATGACAATTCATTAGACACATATTATAAACATACATCTACTATTAACAAGATACCAAGATACATAAAGTAAAAATGGACAGAAATGTAGGGAAAGTAGACAATTCAACAATAATAGATAATGTCAATATTTCATTTTCAATAATGAATAGAACAACTGAACAGAAGATCAACAAGGAAATAGAACATTTGAACAATACTGTAAACCAACTAGACCTAACAGACATCTGTCAAATATTTCACCTAATGACAGCGGAAAATATGTTCAAGTACACCTGCAATATTGTCCAAGATGAACCATGAAACAACCTTCAATAAGGGTAAAAGGATCCAAATAATATAAAATGTGTTTTCTGACCAAAAGGGAATGAAATTAGAAATTAATAACAGAAAGAAATTTGGAAAAGTTACCAACATGTAGAAATTAAGCAATATACTCTTAAATGATCAGTGGAGCAAAGAAGAAATCATAAAGAAAATTTGAAAATCATTTGATATAAATGAAAATGCAGACACAACATGCCAAAACTTATGGGATGCAGCTAAAACAGAACTTGGAGGGAAATACATAGCTGTAAATATCTATATTTTAAAAGAAGGGACTAACATTAGACAAATGGTAAAGTAGGTAACTCCAAGCTATCATTCCTCTATAGAAACACAGAAAACAAGCAATAACTGTCACACTATTTTTTTCAGAATCTTGAATACAGTCAACAGTTACAGCAACCAAGCTAATGCTGAAACAAGAAGAAGACATCTTGAAAATAGTAGAAATATTTTGTGATGTTTACTTGCCCTTGACCCACCACCACACTTTGTGGAAGCAGTTTTGAAGTAGCAACAACTATATTCCTAATGTGAGACCTTGGTCCCTGGTTCCAGAGGGACCAGATTGTGAATTCATACCTGATTCACAAGTCATTTTGTGTGTGTTGTGTTCTTACCTGTTTGAAAGCTACTTAAATGACTATGCAAAGCATACACCTTTGTTTTGCCTAACTTGAAACTCAGGCCAGAAAATCAGTGGACACTGCAAAAACACTGCAAAGCAAACTAATGGTCCATAGATTCCTGGGACAAAAAGCTACTAGAACTGACAAACGATTTTACAAGATTTCAGATGCAAAATTAATGTATGAAAATCAGTAGCCTTCCTTCCTTTCTTTATTTCACTTGCTTTCTTTTCTTTCTTCTCTTTCTTTCTCTCTTTCTTTCTTTTGCTTTCTCCTTCCTTCTTTTCCTTCCCTCCCTCCCTCTCTCCCT
>NW_016107949.1:699358-706810 GCF_001604975.1 Cebus imitator | reverse complement strand
AAAGAAAGAAAGAAAAAGAAAAAAGAAAAAGAAAGAAAAGAAAAGAATTACCTAGGAATACAGCTAACTAAGGAGGTAAAAGATTGCTACAAGGAGAACTACAAAGCACTGCTGAAAGAAGTCACAGATAACACAATAAATGGAAAAACATTCCATACTAATGGATTGGAAGAATCAATATTGTTAAAATGACCATACTGCCCAAAGCAATTTGCAGATTCAACAGTATTCCTATCAAACTGCCAATGTCATTCCTCACAGAATTAGAAAAAAAACATTATAAAATTTATATGGAACCAAAAAAGGGCCCAGATAGCTGAAGCAATTCTAAGAAAAAAGAACAAAGTTGAAAACATTACACTATCCAACTTCAAACTATCTTACAAGGCTACGGTAACCAAAACACAATGGTACTGGTTCCAAAACAAACAAATAGGACAGTGGAATAGAATAGAAAACTCAGAAAGCCATACACCTATAATCATTTGATCTTTGACAAGGCTGGAAAAAAAAAAAACAAGCAACAGAGAGAGGACTTTTTATTTAATAAATGGTGCTGGGTAAACTGGCTAGCTAT
This sequence comes from Cebus imitator, assembly GCF_001604975.1. Lineage (NCBI taxonomy): Eukaryota > Metazoa > Chordata > Mammalia > Primates > Cebidae > Cebus > Cebus imitator. Next base: position 706,233 of record NW_016107949.1, on the reverse strand, counting down.
ATGCAGAGGAATTCTCCATATACAAAAATAAACTAAAGGTGGATTAAAGATTTAAATTTAAGACCTCAAACTATAAAAATCCTAGAATACCTAGGAAACATCGTTTTCAACATAGACCTTGGCAAATAATTTTTGGCCAAGTCTCTGAAAGCAATTGCAACAGAAACTTCGGCACAGTAAAAGAAATTATCAACATAGTAAACAGACAACCTACAGAATGGGAGAAAACATTCACAAACTATGCATTTGACAAAGATTTAATATCCAACAACTATGAGGAACTGAAACAAATCAACAAGCAAAAACCAAAAAAAACCCATTTAAAAATGGGCAAAGGACATGAACAGACAGTTCTCAAAAGAAGACATATAAGCAGCCAGCAAACATATGAAAAAATGCTCAACATCACTAATCATCAGAGAAATGCAAATCAAAAGCACAGTGAGATATCATTGCACACCAGTCAGAATGGCTGTTACTAAAAAGTCAAAAAAACAACAGATGCTGGTGAGGCTGTGGAGAAAAAGGAATGCTTGTGCATTGTTGCGGGAAATGAAAATTAGTTCAGCCACTGTGGAAAGTGCTTTGACAATTTCTCAAAAAGCTGAAAACAGAGCTCCTTCAACCCTGAAATCCCATTATTAAGTATATATCCAAAGGAATATAAATCATTCTCCCATAAAACACATGCATGCATATGTTCATCACAGCACTATTCACAATAGCAAAGACATGAAATCAACCTAAATGTCCATCAACTGTAGACTGGATGAAGAAAATATGATACATATACACCATAGAATACTACTCAGACATAATACAAAATGAAATCATGTCTTTTGCAGCAACATGGATGGAGCTGGAGGCCATAATCCAAAGTGAATTAATATAGGAGCAGAAAACCAAATATTGTACATTCTCATTTACAAATGAGAGCTAAATATTGAGCATGCATGGACATAAACGTGGGACAAGAGACACTGAAGACTACAAGAAGAGGGAAGGAAAGAGAGAGGTGTGGATTGAGAACTATCTATTGAGTACTATTGTCACTACCTAGGTGCAACATACCCATGTAACAAACCTGCACAGGTATGCCCTGTATCTAAAATAAAAACTGACATTTAAAAAGAAAGAAAATGAATGAAGGTGAATCACTGGGTAAAAATATCTGGGCTCCTTGTATTAATTATTTGTAAATTATTTAATTAAAATAATGGGCAATTAATCTGATAGATGTTTCTTGAAAGAAGACACCCAAATGAGCAACAGGTATATTTAAAAAATGCTCAACATCACTAATTATTAGGGAAATGCAAATTAAAATCTCAATGAAATATTACCTCATACCTGTCAAATGGCCGTGATGAAAAAAATGAAAGATAGCAAGTGTTGGCAAGAATGTGGAGAAAAGAGAACCCTAGCACACTTCTGGTGAGAATTAAGATTACTACAGTCATTATGGAAAACCATATGAAATTTCCTCAAAAAACTAAAAATAGAATTATCATGTAACCCGGAAATCCCACTTCTGGGTACATATCTAAAGGATTTGAAATCAGTATGTCAAAAAGATATCTGCATGTCCACATCCATTGGGGCATTCTTCACAATATCTTCATAATATGGAATTAACCTAAGTGCCTTTCAATGGATGAGTGCACAAAGAAAATGTGGTATACGCTACCATGGCATGTGTATAACTATGTAACCTGTACAATCTACACATGTACCCCAGAACTTAAAGTAAAATAGATAAATAAATAGAAAATGTGGTATACATATACAGTGAAATACTATTCAGCCTTAAAAAAGAAAGAAATCTTGTCATTTACAACAGCATAGATGTGCCTTGAGTTTATGCCACGTAAAATAAACCAGAGACAGAAACACAAATACTATGTGGGCTTATTTATATATGGAATCTGCAAAAGTTGAACTTGCAGCAGAGAATAGAATGGTGTTTACCAGGGCCTGAGAATCAGGTGAGGTATGGGAAGGGCACTGGGGAGATGTTGGTCAAAGGACACAAAATTGCAGTTAGACAAGAGGAATAACTTCAGGAGATCTATTGTACAACATGTCAACTATAATTAATAACAATGTATTGTGTTCTTGAACATTGCTAAGAGAGTAGATTTCATGTGTTCTCACCACTGCACACAAAAAAATAAGTATGTGAGGTAATGAATATGTTAATTTGCTTGATTTATGCATTCCACTGTTTGGATATATATAGAAACATCATGTTGTACACCATAAATATATGTAGCTTTTATTTGTCAATTAAAAACAAATAAAATAAAATAAAAATTCAGTGAATTTCCAAGAAAATAAATTTAAATTGTCTAAATTTTGTATACAAAAATTAGCTCTTTCACATTTTTTCCTAGAATTCTTTCTATTCACATATAAATATTTATAATACAAAAACTATGCTATCATTTATTGGCATCAGTTGTCACTGTTATCTTCAGTGATTTTCCTTTATCAACAGATATTATTTTGTAACATAAATTTTAATGGTTGCAAAGTGTTCTATTGCATAGAGGAAACAATTTTGGGGGATTTAATTTTGTTCCAAAGTCCCTATTATAAGACCTTAATTTGTTTATTAATAACACTGTGCTAAATTTCTTGTTCATTCATTTTCCCTACACTTTCTAATGTTTCATTTAAAAATAATTCCTATATATGGAATTTCTCAATTATGCATATGCACTTTTAAGAGTTTTGATACAAAATGACTTGTCTTCAAAACTTTGCCTCTTTTTAAATTTCAACCTGCAGGTTGAAAGTGTCATTTTACACACAGAATAGCAACCTTTGAAATTAGTGTTAAGGATGTGTCTCAGTGAAGAGAGATGCATACTGCAGCAAAAACCAGTGTATGGCTCGGTAGTACTGACTTACGTAACAAAGAGCAGGGTAGGAGGTGATTCCAGGGTTTATCACCAAGGACACAGGATTGTTTCATCTGCACTATCATCTTCAGGTGACACTGGCTAGCTCCTCTAATGGACAATTTCAAATGCCACTTGCAGACATGCTTTTCAGAAGAGAAAGAAGTTGTATCCTTTCTGCAATGAGATAGCCTTTTCCTAGATTTATTTGACAGACTTTCCCTCAAAAATGATAGATTCATTTATATACCCTTCTTTAGCCACTAATGGATCATGAGAATGGAACTACTGTAAATTACTTCTACTGGGTCAGAATGCAACCGTGAGCCCATGGGAAAGGAGAGGATGAAGCAGACACAAAACTTCTATGAGCTTGTTGGGTCCATTTAACCAGTGTAATAAATGGCAAATCGTAGACCTTAAAGAGTATCAGTGTGATTTGGTTTTGTTCCTAAAGGAATAACTAACCTATCTGCAAAGCTACTAGGAGAAACATCACCATTGCCACTGCAAACCGCAAAATTGCAAATACCATTACAAAGAAGCTGTCACATCCCAAAACAGGCCCTGCTTTATCATGGAATCTCCTTTGAGCATCAACGTTGAACAATTTCATCAGATCCTGGCACTCTGAAAAACGGTGACTACAACTAAGCACTGATGGAACAGACTTCAACTGCCCTCTCTGTATTCTTATGCTTCCCTAGTAACAACTATGATATCAAAATATGAAAATCCCAGTAAAAGTAATGTAAGAAACTCTGCAGAATGGGGTGGAGGTGGAGTTGTCTATAGCACACAAATATTAGCAGAGTCCTTATATTGAATTGCGGGCAGTGTCTTTCAAAGGCTCCTCCCAACCACATAAATCTTTTCTCCAATGAGGTGGAGTATTTGGATAGTTCCATCTTGAGCCATTTTTAGGACTGATATAGAGGCATTTACTTTAATAACAATTTTAATAGACAGCAAAAGCTGATATAATGGCAACTTATTGACACGATATATCTATTAATTGGCACATTTGAATTTACAGGAAAAATAAATTATGCTTATTATGACATAGACAGAGGATAGCAGCATGTAGGCTGAAAAACTAAAATGGCCAATAAAATCACCCTCCAGAGTGAGGAAACATTAGGAAGGGGCAGACTTTGATGTGAACAAAATTTTCCAGAGTACAGGACTTCCAGAATGGAGCTAAAGTTATCTCTACAGACAGTATCATCATTTGTATATACATCTATAATACATATATTATATGTATATATACATATACATTTGTGTATATATATGTATATACATATATATGTATATACAAATAATGTATATGTATATACATATATAATCATTTATTAAATGACAAGGCATTTTTAAATCACTGGGGGACTGGCATGGTGGCTCACACCTGTAATACAGCACTTTGTGTTTTTAAAAATTATTTATTATTTATTTTTATTTCAAAAGTTTTTGGAATACAGGTGGTTTTTGGATACATGGATAAGTTCCTTATTGGCGATTTCTGAGATTTTGATGCACCCATTACCCAAGCAGTGTACATGTTACCCAATATGTAGTCTTTTATGTCACACACCCCTCCCATCCTTCCCCCAACAGTTCCCAAAGTCCATTATATAATTCTTATTCCTTTGCATCCCCATAGCTTGGCTCCCACTTAAAAGTGAGAACATGCAATATTTGGTTTTCCATTCCTGGGATAGTTTATTAGAATAATGGCCTCCAGCACCATCCAAATTGCTGCAAAAGACATTATTTCATTTCTTTTTATGGCTGAGTAATATTCCATGGCGTATACATACCACATTTTCTTTATCCACTCATTGGTTGATGGGCACTTGGGTTGGTTCCATATTTTTGCAATTGCTAATTGTGCTGCTACAAACATGCATGTGAGTGTGTCTTTTTCATATAATGACATTATTTTCCTTTGGGTAGATACCCAGTAGGGGGATTAGTGGATCTAATATTAGTTCTGCTTTTAGTTCTTCAAGCAATCTCCATACTGTTTTCCATAGTGGCTTTCCTAGCTTGCATTCCCACCAGCAGTGTAAAAGTGTTCCCTTTTTACCATATCTATGCCAACATCTATTATTTTTTGACTTTTTAAATTATAGCCATTCTTACAGCAGTAAGGTAGTATCTCATTGTGGTTTTAATTTGCATTTCCCTGATAATTAATGATTATGAGCATTTTTTCATATGTTTGTATATCTTTTTCTGAGAATTGTCTATTAATGTCCTTTTTCCACTCTTTAATGGCATCATTTGTTTTTTTCCTTATTTATTTGAGTTCCCTGTAGATTCTGGATGTTAGTCTTTTGTCAATTGCATACTTTGGAAATATTTTCTCCCACTCTGCAGGTTGTGTTTTTACTTTGCTGATTATTTCTGTGTCCCCACCCAAATCTCACCTTGAATTGTAATAATTCCCATGTGTCAAGGGCAAAACCAGGTGGAGACAATTAAATCATGGGGGGTAGTTTCCCCATATTATTCTTATGGTAGTAAATAAGTCTCACAAGATGTGATGGTTTTATAAATGGAGGTCCCCCACACAAGCTCTCTTGCCTGCCACCATGTAAAAGGTGACCTTGCATCTCCTTTGCCTTTTGCCATGATTGTGAGGCCTCCCCAGTCATGTGGCATTGGGAGTACATTAAACCTCTTTCCTTTATAAATTACCCAGTCTTGGATATGTCTTTATTAGCAGTGTGAGTACAGACTAATATATGTGCAGAAGCTTTTTTTGTTTAACTACGTCCCATTTATTTATTTTTATTTGTGTTGCATTTGATTTGGGGTCTTGGTCATTAACTCTTTGCCTTAGACAATGTCTCAAAGAGTGTTCCTGATGTTATTTTCTAGAATTTTTATGGCTTCAGGTCTTAGATTTAAGTATTTGATCTATTTTGAGTTGATTTTTGTCTAAGGTGAGAGATGAGGATACAGTCTCATTCTTTTACATGTAGCTTGCCAGTTTTCCCAGTACTGTTTATTGAATAGGGTGTCCTTTCCCCAATTTATGTTTTTGTTTGCTTTGTCAAAGATCAGTTGACTGTATTTAGCTTAACTTCTGAGTTCCCTATTCTGTTCCACTGGTCTGTGTGCCTATTTTTATACCAGTACCATGCTGTTATGGTAACAATGGTCTTGTAGTATAATTTGAAGTCAGGTAATGTTATGCCTCCAGATGTGTTCTTTTTGCTTAGTATTGCTTTGGCCATGTGGGCTCTTATTTGATTCCATATAAATTTTAGGATTTTTTTCCAGTTCTGTGAAGAATAATGTTGGTATTTTGACGGAAATTGCATTGAATCTGTAGATTGCTTTGGGCAGTATGGTCATTTCCGCAATATTGATTCTATGCATACATGAACACGGAATGTGTTTTCATTTGTTTGTGTCATCTATGATTTCTTTAAGCAGTGTTTTATAGCTTCCTTGTAAAGATCTTTCACTTTCTTGGTTAAGTATATTCCTATTTTATTTATTTTTTTTTATTCATTTTGTGCAGCTGTTGTAAAAGGGATTTAGTTCTTGATTTGATTCTCATCTTGGTGGTTGTTGGTATATAGCAATGCTACTGATTTGTATACACTGATTTTGTATTCTGAGTCTACTGATCATTTTTTAGATCCAGGAGCTTTTTGGATGAGTCTTAAAGACTTTTAAGACTTAAAGCTTTTCTAGGTATATGATCATATCATCAGTAAACAGCAATAGTTTGACTTTCTCTTTTCTAATTTGGATGCCATTTATTTCTTTCTCTTGTCTGATTGCTCTGGCCAGGTCTTGTTCCAGTTCTCAGTAAGAATACTTTCAACTTTTTTCCATTCAGTGTGACATTGGCTGAGGGTTTGTCGTATATGGCTTCTCTTATTTTGAGGTATGTCCCTTCTATGCCTATTTTGTTGAGGGTTTGGTTTTTTTTTTTTTTTTTTTTTTTATCAT
>NW_016107949.1:677578-699283 GCF_001604975.1 Cebus imitator | reverse complement strand
TTCCTTCTATGTCTAGTTTGTTGATTTTTTGGACCATAAAGGGATGCTGTATTTTATCAAATGCTTTTTCTGCTTCTATTGAGATGATCGTATGATTTTTGTTTTTAATTATGTTTATGTGATGTTATCACATTTATAGACTTACATATGTTAAGCTATCCCTATATCCCTCGTAGGAAACCCAGTTAATCATGAGCTGTTATCTTTTTGATACACTGTTAGATTTGGTTAGCTAGTATTTTGTTGATGATTTTTGCATCTATGTTCGGGGATATTGGTCTGTAGTTATCTTTTTTTGTTAAGTCCTTGCCTGGTTTTGGTATTAGGATGATACTGGCTTCATAGACTGAGTTAGGGAGGATTCCCTTTTTCTCTGTCTTTTGTGATAGTTTCAGTAGGATTGGTATCATTTTTCCTTTGAGTGTCTGATGAAATTCAGCTGTGACTCTATCTGGTCCTGGACTTTTTTTGTTGTTGACAATTTTTTTTATTACTAATTCAGTCTCACTGCTTGTTATTGGTTTGTTCAAGATTTCTATTTTTTCCCGATTTAATCTAGGATGGTTATATATTTCCAGGAATTTATCCTCCTTCTCTAGACTTTCTCGTTTGTGTGCATAAAGGTGTTCACAGTAGCCTTGAATAATCTTTTGTATTCCTGTGGCATCAGTTATAATACTATATCTAGTTTCATTTCTAATTGAGCTTATTTAGATCTTCTCTCCTCTCTCCTTGGTTAATCTCACTAATGGTCTATCCATTTTGTTTATCTTTTCAAAGAACCAGCTTTTAGTTTCATTTATCTTTTGTATTGTTTTATTGTCGTCTAAATTTCATTTAGTTCTGCTCTGATCTTTGTCATTTCTTTTCTTCTACTGGGTTTGAGTTTAGTTTCTTCTCTTTTCTCTAGTTCCTTGAAGTATGATATTAGGTCATCTCTTTGTCCTCTTTCAGACTTTTTGATGTAGGCATTTAATGCTATGAACTATCCTCTTAGCACCACCTTTGCTGTATCCCAGAGGTTTTGATAAGTTGTGTCACTATTATAATTCATTTCAAAGAATTTTTTAATTTCTATTTTTATTTCATCATTTACCCAAAAATCATTCCAGAGAAAATTACTTAATTTCCATGTCTTTGTATAGTTTGCGGCGGAGGGTGGGGTTCCTTTTGAAATTTTCAGTTTTATTCCACTGTGGTCTGAGAGGGTACTTGATATGATTTTGATTTTTTTAAATTTATTGAGATTTGTTTTGTGACTTAGTATATGGCCTATCTTGGAGAATGTTTCCATCACTGATAAGAATAATGTGTATTCTGCAATTGTTGGGAATAATGTTCTGTAAATATCTGTTAAGTCCATTTGTTCTAGGATATAGTTTAAGTTCATTGTTTCTTTGTTGACTTTATGTCTTGATGATCTGTCTAGAACTGTCAGTGGAGTACTGAAAGTCACCCCCCACACACTATTATTATGTTGCTGTCTGTCTCATTTCTTAGATCTAGCAGTAATTGTTTTATAAATTTGGGAGCTCAAGTGTTAGGTGCATATAAATTTAGGATTGTAATACCTTCCTCTTGGACTAATCCTTTTATCATTATATGATATCCTTTTATATTTTTTTTAACTTCTGTTCCTTTAAAGTCTGTTTTGCTGGCTGTAAGAATGGGTACTTCTTCTCACTTTTGGTTTACATTGCATGGAATATCTTTAGCCATACCTTTATCTTAAGTTTATGTGAGTTCTTATGTGTTATATGAGTCTCTTGAAGACAGCAGATATTTGGTTGGTGGCTTTTTAATCCATTCTGCCATTCTATATCTTTTAAGTGGTGCATTTAGGCCATTTACAGTCAACATTAATATTGAGATGTGAGGTACTATTCCATTCATCATATTTGTTGTAGCCTAGATACTTTCTTGTCATTGTGTTATTGTTTTATAAGACCTGTGAGATTTATGCTTTAAGGAGGTTCTATTTTGGTGTATATTGAGCTTTTGTTTTAAGACTAGAACTTTTAATATTTCTTGTAGTGCTGGTTTGGTAGTGGCAAATTTTGTTTGTCTATAGACAGCATCATATTAAATGATCCATTTCTGCTTTATTTCACTGATCCCCTTCCACCGAACTAGCAATTAATACTTTCAACCACAACTAAAATAAACTTTTGTCCCTTAATCTTATATTTTATTGAACCTGTGTCCTTACACATTAGGGACTAAAGAAATACAGATTAAGACTGAGGACCTATTCCATCAGGCTCAGTGAGACTGAGTTGTAGTATTAATATCATTATTATTATTTGTTATTCACTAAGCACCTACTAGCAGCTTTTTACCTCTGAATAGTGGAAAGGGCATTAAGTTTACGGTGAAACTGACAGAATGGCCATAAATTCTGATGAATTCTAGTTATAATGTTTCAATATGCTCTCTTCAATTGTTCACAGATTTTTCAGCTTATCCTATGTCCTTTTGAACATTTTCTTCCCTGATAATTGTTGGATGCCACTACGGAAGTCTCTCATGAATTTTATGGCTAGGCATAATCTCTTACACAAGTCCTTTTTGGTCATCTGAACTTGTGAGTGGTATGAGGTAAACATTTATCTTACAGAAACGCAAGTATGTAAGTTATTTTAAATGCATTGTAGATAAGAAAAATTGAAATTTTTATTCACATACTTTATTAAATATTATTCATAAATATATAGCATACATTTATATTTCATTTATGCTAATTTCATGTCTCCATAATTTGCAAAATTATATATATTATTTATGAGTGATTTAAGGACTTGGAACAATTATTTTCAATACATGAAATTTCTGCCCACTGTTGTCTTTAAACCCTAATGCTCTGTCAGAAATAACTCTATTCTGTGAGCTGGAGTCACAGCTACAAATTCTGTTTAGTTCTGGGAAATGAATTTAACCTTCTTGAACCACAATTTTATACAGGCTTAACACTGTGGAGAGTTTGAGTCCACATAGTGCCAAAAGCTAAGTCATAACCAGTCAAGGAATAAGTGGGCTGAATATTGTCCATAGGACTAGATCTATTGATCACTGGGCTCAGTGTTTGTAGATACATGAAAACTTCTAGTTTTTCCTACAGAGTGATGCCAGCTAAAAATCTAAACATACCCCTGAAGCTGTGTTCCCCTCAGAGACTTTTTCCAACTCTACCTTCTCACCTCTGTGCCCAGCCCACATCCACTGGAGTGGGCTTCCCCACTGACCTCTGCCCAGTCTCTTTACTAAAGCCTCAGTAACACAATTAAAAAATTAATCGTCATTCTGGCCACTGAGGCTGGATTTCAAATTTATCTCAGGAACATATTCTATGGCAGAGGTGTCCACACTGGAAGACGCAGAATTGTCTTGGGCCACACATAAAATACGCTAACACTAACAATAGCTGATGAGCAAAAAATAAAAATAAAATTACAAAAAATGTTTACAAATTTGTGTTGGACTGGATTCAAAGCTATCATGGGCTGCATGCAACCTGTGGGCCACAGGTTGAACAAGCTTCCTATATACCCAGAAACCACAGATAACCCCCACAAACCTACCTGAGCTTCTAGAATCTACAGCTTCTACAAGGTAAGGCTCCAGAGTCCCCACCTATACAGAGGTTACATTAGTAGATTTGTGATACACCTTTTTCCAGATGAAAGTTCACAATAGTTTGTTTGCATTGTGTTATCTCCCCTCCTCCATGCATTCAATATAAAATTTTTTATCAGTAGAGAAAGGAAAAAAATGGCATCTTTATATCTTGTCTTTTTTTTTAATTATTATAGTTCACCACACACACGCTACAAGATGAGCCTTTATGAACTAGAACTTGCCTCTGGTGCTACTCTAAGTTCCCCTTTACCTATAGAATAAAGCCCCTAACTTAGCCAGGAAAATCATCCTTTCCAGATCATCCCTTCTCTAGATTCCAGCCTACCTTCTCAGGAATCCCCTTCACGCATTCCAACCTCCAGCTACATTATCAAATCCTATCCATCCTCCTTGTAATTGTTGGACAACGCTTTCATGGTCCCTCATTGTCACAACTGCAGCTCTCCCTAAGAGCTGCCTCCACCTTCACTATAGCCAAACCCTCTCTGGAATCTTCCTCCCAAACACACATACCACATTTCTAGCATAAACCAGATCCTGCCACTGTCTATTTGAAGTGCTGCAGACGACCTCCATCTCCTACTTCAAGAGTCATTAGCTCAGTCCAACTTCCTAAGTCCTGATGACCCAGCCCTCATCTGTCTCTGTCACACCCTGTTCACACTGTCACTGTGCTCTCCCTCACTACGAATATTGTAACCGACAAGCCAATCCTCACATACTATGTTGTTCTTCAACTTTCTCTGCCTGGAAGTTCTTCTGCTTTGGCCAATATGAGAAACTGAAATGCATACTTTATGGCTCATAACACATGCCATCTACCTGGCAAAATCTTTCCAAAAAGTCAATTCTCATTTCTTGTTGCACATCCCTCCATGGCAGCAGAGGCCATATTATGTCCACCTTGATATTTACAATCTGTTTGTAAAACATGACATGCTGAATAAAATTCCTGCCTCATTTATACTGGTCCCATGAACCCTTAACACACCATAAACACTCAGCCCTTGTCACATGAGAGAACAAATGGGTATATGAACAATATTATTCTCGTTTGTATTAGCAACACATTTGCTTATCCTGGCCTGGATTCACTGAATGTTATCTACTCCATTGCCACACACCTTCCCAAATCCTAAGTATCATTTAAAGACTAGATCAAGTGTCTCACTGCAGGGAATTTTCCTTGATCCCTCAAAAACAAAGTATTATACTGTCCCTGAATTGCCCTACTCAGTTTTCTTTCTTGTAAGGTTTAAATTCCTATTTTACATTAATAAAGATTTAGATCCATATGATCTGCCTTCATATGTAAGCTCTTTCAGCGCAGTTTCCATATCTACTATGTGTTCTATCCCTCAGAAGGTCCAGTATTCCCTTGAAAACTACAGCTGTAATAATCTGTTGAGGAAATCAACAAATATTGCAAAATATCCTGGTTATAGAGTTTGCGGATAGCAAAACTCTGAATGAATGCCTGTATTATGCAATTTTTATATGATTACAATCACCACTGTTGATGACAACAATTTTACACTTAGCTTGTATTTAGTACTTGCTTAATTTGTTTTTCCATCAATTTGGGCTGAAATCTGAAAATTATCCTTCCCGCCATTAATCCATTCTTCAAATAATTTCTATGATCCAAATTCCAGGGATTATAACTTCTTAAACTGAATCCTTCCAGGTCAGTTTTCTAATTGCCCTCTTTTCATCTTTGTTCCTTGGTGTATAGATTAGTGGGTTCAAGGTGGGGGCAACAATGGTATAAACAAGAGCAAGGACCTTTCCCTGATACTAGAGTAGCTACTCTTCAGCTGAAGATACATGAATATGATGGTTCCATAGAACAGCAAGACCACCATCAGGTGAGAGGCACAAGTCCCAAATGCCTTCTGCCGACCTTCAGCAGACTGCATCTTCAGCACAGCCCTGGCAATGCAGGCATAGGAGGTGAGGATGGTGCACACTGGAAGGGCAAGGATGATCACATGAGCAATTAACATCTTCAATTCAGTTGGACCAGTATCCATGCAGGACAGCTTGACAATAGCCAGGACCTCACAAAGGAAATGGTCCACACGGCGGTGGCCACACAAAGGCAAAATGATGGTTAGTGAAGACTGAAAGAGAGAGTTGGCAAATCCAGAAAACCAGGACAAGGCTGCGAGAAGGTGGCAAATCTGATGGTACATGATTGCATCATAGTGAAGGGGCCAGCAGACAGCAACATAACAGTCCACAGCCATGATAGTAAGAAGCACGCACTCTGTGGAGCCAAGAGCCAAGGCTACAGAGTACTGAGCCATGCAGCCTACGTAACTGACCTTCTTACTCTCTCCCCAGATGTTCACCAGCATCTGAGGGACAATGCAGGTGGTGAAACACATGTCCAGAAATGAGAGGTTTCAGAGGAAGAAGTACATTGGGGTGTGGAGACGACTGTCCAGCAAAAAGACCAAGATGATGGCTGTGTTCCCTGTGAGTGTCATGGTGTAGAACCCGGAGATAAACAGAAAGGATGAACTCGGCCTGGGGATATTCTGAGAAACCAACTAAGATGAAGTCTTCCCCTGAGCTGTCATTTATTTTCATCATCTGCTTATTTCATAGCACTTGAAATAGAATCAAGTGTACTCTATATATTGTCAAAACAAATTTTGAAAAGGAGTTAGTCAATTTTTATGTAATAGTCACTATCACTTCATAGATTTGCAAACAAATCTAAACAATAGGAATTCAAATTTCCTGATGTACAAAATTATTTAAATGGTTTACATGTAAATCCAATGTCACAAAGAATGTAAAAGTTAAAATGAAGTAGCTTTGTTTTATTATTATTACTGCTTAACCCTTTTAGACAAATGAGCTCAAAACATTATAAGAACAATAAAGATAAAATAAAATAAATTACATAGACTACCAGTATTATACTAAATAGATGTGGCAAAAGTGGACATCCTTGTCTTGCTCCTGATCTTACAGAAGAAGATTTCAACTTTTCACCACTAAGTATAATGTTAGCTGTTAGCTTATCATTTGTGGTTTTTATTGTGTTGAGCTACATTCCTTCTATACTTAATCTATTGAGATTTTGTATTATAAATGGATGTTGAATTTGGCCCAGTACATTTTCTGCATCTAACATAGTGATCATATGGTTTTGTCTTTCATTCTGTTCATGTGGTGTGTCACATTTATGGATTTGCATTTTGTTAAAAGATCAGCAAAACTGACAAACCCTTAGCTAGATTGACTAAGAAAAAAAAAAGAAGACTCAAGTAAAATCAAAATGAAAGAGGGAACATTTCAGTCAATATTACAGAAGTAAAAAAGGATTATAAAACAATACCATGAACAATTGTACTCCAATAAATTACATAACATAGAAGAAATTAATGAACTCCTTGAAACATACAACTTACCAAGACTGGTTTAGCAATGAACATGACCAATAACTAGTAAGGAGACTGAATCAGTAATCAAAAACTTCCCAACAAAGAAAAACTCAGAACCATAAAGCTTCACTGGTGATACTCTAGCAAATATTTAAAGATGAATTAAGATCAATTATGCTCCAATTCTTAAAAAATAAATAGGAGAGAACATTCACAAACTCATTCTATGGAGCTATCATTACCCTAATATCAAAGCCAGAAAAAGTCACTAATCCTTATGATTACCAATGCAAAAATCCTCAAAAGACATTAACAATCTGAATTCAACAGCACATTTAAAAGATTATACATCATGATCAAGTTTTATTCCTGGAGTGTAGGGATGGTTTAACACTGGAAAATACATGAAAATTAATCAACATAATATGCCACATTAATAGAAGACAAAACTACATGACCATCACAACTGATGCAGAGAAAAGCATTTGACAAAAGATAATATCCTTTTCCTGATAAAAACAATCAACTAGGAATAAAAGGAAAACCACCTCAACATTATAAAGCCATGAATGAAAAATGCACAACTTACACCATACTCAGTGGTGAAAGACTGAAAGTTTTTCCTCTAAAATATAAACAAGGTGAGGATGCTGGTTCTCACCAATTCTATTAAATATACTACTGAGAGTCCCAGCCAGAACAATCAGGGAAGAAAAAGAAATAAAAGAGATCCAAATTGGAAATTAAGAAGTAAACCTATCTCTGTTCACAGATGACATGATCTTATATGTAGAAAGCACCATAGAGTGTGCAAACACACACATGCAGTTAAAATGAATAAACAAATCAACAAACAGAAAATCAATTACACTTCTATAGACTAATAACAAATAATCTAAAAAGGAAATTAAGAAAAATTTCATTTAAAATAGCAGCAAAAAGAATAAAATAGTAATAAAATTAAACAATGAGGTGAAAGACTTGTACACCAAAAAAAAAAAAANAAAAAAAAAAAAAAAAAAACTACAAAATGTTGAAAGAAATAAAAGAAGACATAAATTAAGAAAGTACATCCCATGTTCATGATTTGGAAGGCTTAATATTGTTACAATGTACACACTATTCAAAACCAGTCAATTCTAATCCATATCAAAATTCCAATAATTTTTTTGCAAAAATGTAAGATTTCATCTTAAAATTGATATAGAACTTCAAGAGACCCTAAATAGCCAAAACAGTCTTGAAAACAAATAAAGCTTGAGGTTTCTCTCTTCCTGATTTCAAAATACATTGTAAAGCTACAGTAATTGAAGTAGCATGGTACTGGCATAAAGATAGACGTAGAGACCAATGGATTTGGATAGAGAGTCCAAAAGTAAATCCTACTGTACAAGACAGATCTCTGCATTGTCTTGGATGACCCAGCTTGGCCTATTCCTACCTGCATTCTTGAAATAACTGTAAAATGAAACATCCTGAAATTAAAAGGATGAATCTAGACAGTGTCATCATTGCTCCCAGAACAGGGTATTTTACAACACTTATGCTCAGTGATCCAAGTTGCACCCGGTATAAAATCCAAATTGGACTGTTTTAGCCATCACTCAGCTGAGATACAGAGTGTAATGTGCAAACAAAATTTTATCCTGGGAAGATTTCCTAAGCCTTGAGTTATCAGTATACCACAGATGCCAGCCTTCTGTTTACCCTTGCTTCCTATCTGTTAATAATAAAGTTGTTTTACTTAGTGTATTAAAAGAGTATTCTGTCTTACCACACTCACAGCTGGCTTTGAGTAAAACCTTCTGTCAGATTTGGAAAACTTTGCAGAAATTGGCAAGCTGTTTAGTTTTCACTTGGGATTGATACTAGTGCACCATATTCTGCTTAACATTGCACATGTGATAAGATGATTTTTGACAAGGGTGCTGAGAGAGAAAGGACACTCTTCAACAAATGATGCTGGGAACACTGGATGTTCACATGCAAAAGAATAAAATTCTTATATTATACCTTATATAAAAATTAACTCAAAATTGATTAAAGACATAACCATAATACTGACAAATCAAATTTAGCAGCACATCAAAAAGCTTATCCACCATAATCAAGCAGTCTTTATTCCTGGGCTGCAAGGCTGGTTCAACATATGCAAATTAATAAATGTGATTCATCACATAAACAGAACTAAAGACAAAAACTACACAATTATCTCAAAAGATACAGAAAAGGCTTTTGGTAAAATTTAACACACATTCATATTAAAAATTCTCAAAAAACAAAATATTGAATGAATATACATCAAAATAATAAGAGCCACATATGACAAATCCATAATGAACATCATACTGAATGGGCAAAATCTGGAACCATTTCCCTTGAAAACTGGCATAAAACAAGGATGCCCTCTCTTATACTCCTATTCAATATAGTATTGGAAGACCTGGCCAAGGCAATCAACCAAGAGAAAAAAATAAAGAGCATCCAAATAGGAAGACAGGAAGTCAAATGATTCCTGTTTGTAGACAACATAATCCTGTACCTAGAAAACCCTGTTGTCTCAGCCCCAAAGCTTCTTTTTTTTATTGCATTTTAGGTTTTGGGGTACATTTGAATGCAAGATAGTTGCATAGGTACACACATGGCAGTGTGATTTGCTGCCTTCCTCTCCTTCACCTATATCTGGCATTTCTCCCCATGCTATCTCTCCCCAACTCCCCACCCCACACCCCCCACTGTCCCTCTCTTGTTTCCCCCAACAGACCCGAGTGTGTAGTGCTCCCCTCCCTGTGTCCATGTGTTCTCATTGTTCAACACCTGCCTATGAGTGAGAACATGCGGTGTTTGATTTTCTGCTCTTGTGTCAGTTTGCTGAGAATGATGGTTTCCAGGTTCATCCATGTCCCTACAAAGCAATGAGGAAAGGATTCCCTGTTTAATAAATGGTGTTGGGAAAACTGGCTAGCCATGTGCAGAAAGCAGAAACTGGATTCCTTCCTGACACCTGACACTAAAATTAACTCCAGATGGATTAAAGACTTAAACATAAGACCTAACACCATAAAAACCCTAGAAGAAAATCTAGGCAAAACCATTCAGGACATAGGCGTAGGCAAGGACTTCATGACCAAAACACCAAAAGCATTGACAACAAAAGCCAAAATAGACAAATGGGACCTAATCGAACTCCACAGCTTCTGCACAGCAAAAGAAAGTCATTAG
Organism: Cebus imitator; assembly: GCF_001604975.1. Taxonomy (NCBI): domain Eukaryota; kingdom Metazoa; phylum Chordata; class Mammalia; order Primates; family Cebidae; genus Cebus; species Cebus imitator. Next base: position 689,027 of record NW_016107949.1, on the reverse strand, counting down.
AGTGAATCGGCAACCAACAGAATGGGAAAAAAAATTTTGCAGTCTACCCAAAGCTTCTTAAGCTGATAAACAACTTCAGCAAAGTCTCAGAATACAAAATCAGTCTGCAAAAATCACTAGCCTTTCTATACACCAACAATAGTCAAGCCAACAGCCAAATCAGGAACAAACTCCCATTTACAAGTATCACCAAAAGAAGAAAATACCTAGGAATACAGCTAACTAGGGAAGTAATAGATCTCTACAAGGAGAACTACAAATCACTGCTCAAATAAATCAGATGATACAAACAAATGAAAAAAGAAGTCCATGTTAATGAATAGGAAAAGTCAGTATCATTAAAATGGCCATACTGCCCAAAGCAATTTGCAAATTCAATGCTATTCCTAATAAACTGCCATTGAGATTCTTCACAGAACTAGAAAAAACTATTTTAAAATTTATACGGAACCAAAAAAGAGCCCAAATAGCCAAGACAATCCTAAGCAAAAAAGACAAAACTGAAGGCATCACACCACGCAACTTCAAACTATAGTATAAAGCTACAGCAATCAAAACAGCATGATACTAATACAAAAACAGACACTTAAATCGGTTGAACAGAATAGGGAACCCAGAAATAAGACCATACACCTACAACTATCTGATCTTTGACAAATCTTACAAAAACAAGCAATGCGGAAAGGATTCCCTATTCAATAAATGGTGGTGCTGGAGTAATCTGGAGTAACGTGCTAGCCATATGCAGGAGATTGAAACAACCATTTTCTTATACCATGTGCAAAAACTAACTCAAGATGAATTAAATACTTAAATGTAAAACCCAAGACTATAAAAACCCTGGAAGACAACCTAAGCAATAACGTTACAGACATGGGCTTCGGCAAAAATTTCTTGATGAAGGCACCAAAACCAGTTGCAACAAAAGCAAAAATTGACTAATTGGATCTAATTAAACCAAAGAACATCTGTACAGCAAAAGGAACTATCAACAGAGTAAAAAGTTAACCTAGAAAATCTTTGCAAACTATGCATCTGACAAAGGTCTAATATCCAACATCTATAAGGAACTTAAACTTACAAGAAAAAACACATAACTTAATTACAAAGTGGGCGAAGACTATATAGACACTTTTCAAAAGAAGACATACATGCAGCCAAGAAGCATATTTAAAAAAAAAAAGCTCAACATCACTCATCATCTGAGAAAAGAAAATCAAAAGCACAATGTGATACCACTCACACCAGTCACAATTACTATTATTAAAAAGTCAAAAATTAACAGATGCTGGTGAGATTGTGGAGAAAAAGGAATGCTTATCTACTGTTCATGAGAGTGTAAATTAGGTCAGCCATTGTGGAAGACAATGTGGCAATTCCTCAAAAACCTAAAGACAGAAATGCTATTCAACCTGGCAATTCCATTATGGCATATATACCCAAAGGAATATAAATTGTTCTGTTGTAAAGACACATGCATGTGTACATTTACTGCGGCACTATTCATAATTGCAAAGACATGAAATCAACCTAAATGTCCATCAGTGATAGACTGGATAAAGAAAACATGGTACTATATATACCATGGGATACTATGCAGTCATAAAAAAGGATGAGACTATAACCTTTGCAGAGACATGGATGGAGATAGAGGACATTAGCCTTAGCAAACTAACACAGGAACAGAAAACCAAATGCCACATGTTCTCACTTACAAGTGAGAGCTAAATTATGAAAATGTATGGACACATAGAGGGAAACAACACACATTGAGGCCTAACAAATGGTGGAGGGTGGGAGAAGAAAGAGGATCCAGAAAAATAACTAATGAGTACTAGGCTAAATGCCTGGGTAATGAAATAACTCAAGGAGGCTGAGGCAGGAGAATCAGTCGAGCCCAGGAGGTAGATGTTGCAGTGAGCCAAGACTGCACCATTGCAATCCAGCCTGGGCAACAAGCGAAATTCTGTCTCAAAGACAAACAAAAAAAAAAAAAAGAAAGAAGTTTCTTCAATCAGATACCTTATGTTATCACTCTTAAGTTTAGCTTTCCATAAAGTTCTAGGACATGGACACGATGTAGCCAAATTCTTTGCTGGTGTAGCAAGGGTGACCTTTGCTCCAATTCCTAATAACTTTTTCTCATTTCCATCTGATACCTCATCAGCCTGGCCTTATTTTTATCAGCATTTTAACTACAATCACTTAACCAGTCTCAAAGAAGTTCCAAATTTTCCCTAGTCTTCCTATGTTCTTATGAGCCCTTTGAACTCTCCAATCTCTGCCCATTTCCCGGTTCCCACGCTGCTTCCACATTTTTAGGTATCTTTATAGTAACACTCCACTCTTGGTACCAATTTTCTGTGTTAGTTCATTTGTGTTGCTATAAAGAAATGCCTGAGGTTGGGTAATTTATAAAGAAAAGAAGTTTATTTGGCTTAAGGTTTGCAGGCTGTACAAGAAGCATGGCGCCAGCATCTGCTTTTGGTGAGGACCTTAGGAAGCTTTGACTCATGGTGGAAAGCAAAGGGAAACCAGCATTTCACATGGCAAAAGAGGCCGCAAGAGAGATGTGAGGCTCTTTTAAACAACCAGGTCTCACATGAATTAGTAGAGTGAGTATGCACTCATTACCACAGGGAGGGCACCAAACATCCATGAGGGATCTGCCTCCAGGAACCAAACATGTCCCACCAGGCCCCAACTCCAACACTGGGGGTCAAATTTCAACATGAGATTTGGAGGGGACAATATCAAGACTATATCCAGGGGTTAATATCTAGAAAGTAGAAAATACTCCTATGACCAAATAACAACAAAATAACTCAACTAAATAATGGACAAAGAATTTGAATAAACATTTCCCCATAGAAGATATACAAATGGCCAATAAGCACATGAAAAGATTCTAAGTATCACTAATCATTAGAGAAATGCAAATAAAAACTACAATGAAATATCACTTCATACGTACTGGAGTGGTTACTACCAAACAGAAAATAAATGTTAGTAAGAGTGTGGAGAAATTGGAGCCCTTCTGCATTGCTGTTGGGAAATCTAAAATGGAGGTGTTGCTTTGGAAAAAAGTATGACAGTTTCCTCAAAAAATTAAAAATAGAATTACCATATGGTTCAGCAATGTGCCTGCTGGGTATATATCCAAAATAATTGAAATCAAGGACTTGAATAAATACTTGCACACCTGTGTTCATTACAACATTATTCATAACATCCAAGAGGTGGAAACAGCACAATTATTTATCAACAGATGAACAAATAAACAAAAATGTGGTATACTCATGCAATGGAATATTACTCAGCCTTCGAAAGGAAGGGATCCTGTCACATTCTACAACATAGATTAATCATGAGGACATTATGCTAATTGAAGTGTCAAAAAAACTTCTACTATTTCACTTATATATGGCATCTAAAGCAGTCAATTTTATAGAAACAGAAAGAATGATAGTTACTAGGAGACAGGGTAGGGGAAATGGAGAGTTATTTAATGTGTTGTAGAGTTTTAGCTTGTAAGATGAAAAAGCTCTGGACATCTGTTACACAACAGTGTGAATATATTAACACTACCGAACTGTACACTTAAAATGGTTAAAATGGTAAGTTTAATGTTATTTGTTTTTTTAGCCTCAATTAAAAATTTTAAAAAATTAGAGACAAACTTGTTTGGAGATAGATTAGAATTTGTTTTATCAAAATAAATCATTCTAAATAAATAATTATTTGCTGCTTCTCTCCCCACCCAAAACAATGTACATTTTGAGAAATGATCAAGTGTCAATGGAGACAGGGTAATAGTGGTGAGGATAAGGGATAAAGAAGGAAATAAGATAAATTATGCTTGTGTCTTGCATAAGCTTGTCATGACAGTGTGCTACAAACTGCACAGGACATTAACCCTACCTTCTTCACATAAAATTCCAAAGTAGAGGTAAAGAAATAAAAGTGAAGTAGAAAAAAGTCATAGATTTCTCATATTAGCCAAAGCTAGTTTAATGGAGGAGAGATCTCAAAAACAATAGGAACAGAAGATATTGAATACCTACGAATAACATACATAAAAAATAAACAGGTCTCATAGAGAAATATCTAAATTTCTGAATAATATAAAATATTTTCATACATGGTGTTACATACTTTCTTCTTATAGGAAAAACTGTGCTTCAAAGATGGGAATTTCTTGTTGGTGGTGTTATTTTCTACATAAACATCAACTGTCATTAAAAACTGGAAAATATGTTGTAATCACCATCAAAACCTCCAATCACTGTCCTCTTACTACATCAGGAATCCTTCGGAATGCATCCGTGGAGCTCCACAATACGTTCCCTGCTTATTTCTTTGGCATCTTCTTTCGTTACTTAATTAAGACAACCTTTCTCTTGGAGTGACCTCACCTTTAAATGCCCTCCCTCACTCTATGGAAACACACCCCCAGGTACTTTTCTGTAATCCCTCTTCTCTAAGTCAAATGCATCTTAAATTTACTCTATCCAGATTCCTTTGCAGACTTTAAACACCTTAGAAAGCACAGATAGCAAAAACAGAGTATTGCAATTTATCCAAAATTGGTCCCTACATAAAAACTAAAACCAATTATAAAATGCATCGCTGTGGACGTGAATTTGTTTTTTCATTATTGCTTTTTAAAATCCGTCTACTGCTCCCAAGTTTGTCCTCCTAGATCCAAAGAAAATGCAAGATTGCCACAGACCAACAGACATTCCAGAAACTGCCCAAGCTACTCTTGCTTGGCATACAAAAATACATTGTGCCATCCAAGGAAATCCTGAGCTGGTGGTCATTGATTAGACTGAGACGCTTTTGTAACAAACATTTACGTGCTGCATCATGGTGACTGCTATAACTCTATCTTCCTTAGAGAGTTGGCTTTTTGCCCAGAAATGAGATATGCTTTTAACATTAGTAGGACAGAAGTACCTAACTTACTGTCATGTTATCTTGACATATTGATCTGTTTTATTGATTTAATTATAAACTTGTGTTTTTCTTTTCAATAGTTACTCATTATAATTAATAAGACTATCTAAGACAGAGCTGCTCAGTGGAAACAATGCAGGCAAAATATGTCATTAAAACTTTTCTAGGCCAGGCGCAGTAGCTCACGCCTGTAATCCCAACACTTTGGGAGGCTGAGGTGGGTGGATCACAAGGTCAGGAGTTCGAGACCAGTGTGGCCAACATGGTAAAACCCTGTCTCTAGTAAAAATACAAAAAAATTAACTAGGCGTGGTGGTGGGTGCCTGTAATCCCAGCTACTTGGGAGGCTGAGGCAAGGAGAATCGCTTGAACTTGGGAGGTGGAGGTTGCAGTGAGCCGAGATCCTGCCACTACAGTACGGCCTGGGCAACAATGCGAGACTCTGTCTCAAAAAAAGAAAAAAAATTCTAATGGCCACATTTTAAAAGGTTAAATTAAAAGGTAAATTAACAATATCTTATTTAACTCAGTATACCCAAACTATTAATTCAACATATTTGAATACAAAAACTTAATGAGGTATTAATTTCATACTGTCTAAAATTTAGCATATATTTTAAACTTACTGTACATTTCAAATCAAATGCTTTTTTATTGGCAATATTTCATCTGCATTTAGATTTTATAATAATTACATTTGAAAGCATAGATTTACTTATCCAAATTATTCCAAGCACATTTTGTCTTCCAATAGCTGAATTGAGCATCAGTTTTTTAACTTAAAAAATGTAAAAGTTTGCCCTTCAGTCTCAGTAGTCACATTTCAATTTCTCAAATATTGGACAGCACAGGCACACATCTTGTTCCCCGAATCAAGAATAAAAGAGGTAGTCTTCACAGCTAGCTCTCCTTTGGGAGAGCTATAGCCAATTTATTTTCTTGGAACACACTGCTGAGCTGTCCTTTTAAGGTATATGTGCAGATTTGTTACTTGGGTATATTGTGTGATGCTGATGTTTGGGCTTCTATTAAACCCATCACCCAAACAGTGAACATAGTATTCAATAGGTAGTTTTTTAACACTTTCCCCACTTCCCACCTTCCCACTTCTAGTAGTCCTCAGTGTCTGCTGTTACCATCTTTTTGACCCTGTGTACCCAATGTTTAGTTCCCACTTGTAATCGAGAACATGAGACATTTGGTTTTCTGTTTTTTCTGTTTCTGGGTCAACTTACTACAGATAATGACCTCCATCTCCATCCATGTTGCCGTAAAGGGCATGCTTTCATTTAGGTTTTCTTTACCACTGTGTAGTACCACATTTTCTTTATCAAGTCATGGTTCATGGACACCTGGGTTCATTCAATGTCTTTGCTATTGTGAATAGTTGAGGCCTCCTTTTAAAGTTATTTTTGTTTTTGTATGAACACCAGCACAAGTTACCTGCAACACTCCCTTTCTACCTGGCATTAACATAAGATCTCAGGAGCTGATCAGTTGTTCCTGTTGTTAATACTTTTCCTTATTTCCACAAGACTTATTTTTATTTATTTTAATTTATATGGGTATATAGTAGGTGTGTACACACACACACACACACACACATATATGTGTGTGTATATATATACATATGTATACACACACACACACACACATATGTGGAGTGCATGAGATGTTTTGCTACAGGCACATAATAATCACAACATGTATGTATAATAGGGTATATATCCTCTCAAGTATTTATCCTTGGTATTACAAACAGTCCAATTATACTTAGTTATTTTTAAATATGCAATCAAATTATTATTGACTATAGTCACCCTGTTGTGCTATCAAATAGTAGGTCTCATTCATTCTTTTAACTATTTTTTTGTACCCATTAACTCCACAGGGCTTTTGGATTTCCTTATTTTGCTTTATCTTTCCAGCTCATATAGGTGGTGATATACATATTATACTTCTAAAAAACATCTACTTAACAGAAGTTACAAATTACATGCACACGTGTGTGTATACTGTATACATATATGTGTGAGAAAAAACACACTCTTGCTTATTAAAATCAATCTGAAAAGTTAAACATGTCGTTTGAAATCCATCCTTCTTTTGCATTACACTACACTTCTGATGCTTTATACAAACTTGAGTATCATTATGAACTCAGTAACATTATGAACTCATGGTCTTATCCCAATTAAGTTAACTTTATTATCATTACTTCTCAAGTATCACAATGTGGCCAGTAGACCACATTGCCTTTTGAGGACTGTCACTGATTCTCTTAGAAACTTCCTTGGATATTCCTTGCTGTCCTAATTTTTTTTCCAGCCTCAAAAAACTGGAATTAACTACTCTCCAAAGACTTTGAGTTTACTTTAGCATTAAAAACAAAATACGGGCCAGGCGCAGTGGCTCACGCCTGTAATCCCAGCACTTTGGGAGGCCGAGATGGGCAGATCACTTGAGGTCAGGAGTTCGAGACCAGCCTGGCTAGCATGGTGAACCCTCCTCTCTACTAAAAATACAAAAGTTAGCCGGGCCTGGTGGCAGGTGCCTATAATCCCAGCTACTTAGGAGGCTGAGGCAGAAGAATCACTTGAACCTGGAAGGCAGAGGTTATGGTGAGCAGAGATCAGCCACTGCACTGCAGCCTGGGCAAAAGAGGGAGACTCTGCCTCAAAAAAGAAAAAAAAAAAAAAAAAGAAAGAAAGAAGAAAAAAATATGGGCACTAGGCTTGAATAATAACATGATTGTGAATAAAAATGCTATAACCAATTATGTGAAGGCTTTCAATTTTCTATGACAGAGCTGGAAGTGATATTGCTGTGCTGTTCTTTGCTTATAACATGAAGTTGCATTGGTCATCAGAACTTTATCCTACACTTAAACATCCTTCATACGCTGTGTGTGAGCATATGAGCTCTCTCTCATGCTCACAGACAACATCATCAGTGCCCCAAAGGGGATCAGAACCCAACACAGAACTTGTACCAAGGAAATAGAAGGTTCTGATCCTACCTGGTGATTGGGAATTCCTGTTCCAGGCAAAAGAGTTGAGCTCAGGTTGGGAAACTGCTTTTATTTTACCCAAGGACATGAGGAAAGCAACAGGATAATATTAGCTGCACAAGGCTCTTCCTTATTTTGACATCCCATGGGCTTCAGTCTCCTGTGGTTAATTACTCTCAGAAATGGATGAGCGCTGGGGATGAGGGAGATGTAAAAAAAGATGATGGGGGCCTACCCAGATAATTTCTACAGAGACTAGAACTAATTCCATCTATTTCATCATTGCATTGTTTTTCTCAGCTTATTATCACTGCATTAACAAATCTGATTCTTGGCAAAAACAAAAGAAATAAGATATCCAGAGCAAAGTTGACAAGCAGCTGCATAAAATTCCAAATTATCATTACATTAGTCTTTATAAGCTGTTTGTTTAACATTAAGATACATATGTTGAATACTTATTTTTCCTTAGAATTTTGAAAATTAATAACTTGTTTTTTATTATCTAAATTATTTTTAAAGTACTTTATTATGGCCACATATGCATCTGCTTCTGAGGAAAATGAATAGCACCAAATACTTTTATAGTCAGAAAAGACCACTTAACTTTGGTGATAGGATATTTGTAAAAGAATATTTAGAAAAAATTACCAGCAGACTAAAAATATCTCCTGTATAACATTGTGCCTATAGTTAGTAATACTGTATTGTACACTTAAAAATTTTCTAGGTTTTGTTGTGGGATTGCAGAAAAAAGAAAGATTAAAAAAATTTTTTCTAGGAAGATAATTCTCACTTTGAGTGTTCTTACCACAATAAAAATAAAAATATATTATTTTAACTGATTTACCAGTTGCTGTGTAGCAGAAGGAATATAAACTTTGGAATCAGGAGGAATTACCTTTATAACGAGGACTTATACTTGTAATCTTTACCTTTCCACTATCTCATTTTTGCTCCCCATTTATAACAACCCACATCCTCTCCCATGATTTCACCACCTTTTTAATGATAGCATAACTTTCCAGCTGCATGGGCCCTTCATATATACAAGGTCATTAAATCCATTCCAACTTTGCCTCAGCAAACTGCATGTCTGGATGCTTCAGAGAATTATCACAATTCTAAATAGCTGATTTAGAAAAATCCCACAAATAAGGGATTATAAAACAACTAATTACCCTTTTAATGTCATTCTAAAGCAGTGTCTGACAAGCCCTCCCAGGATCTTCTAATAATCTAGGACAGGGATGAGCAAACTTTTGCTGTAAGTAGCCAAATAGTAAATATTTAGGCTTTATGAGCCATGCAGTTCTTCATCTCGTACTCCACACCAGCATTATAGCATGAACTCGCCATGGGCATACGTAAATGAACATAGCTGAGTTACCAGTTCCAACAAAAGTTTATTAAATCAAATACAGTATGTTTTCAACCATTATATTTTATGATATTCTTCTTATTCTTTCTCTCTCTGTTTTTATTCTGGGACACTCACCAGGCACATGCAGGGGCATGTGATGGTGTACCACAGGTCTCAGGCTTTGTTCATTTCTCATTATTCTTTTTATTGGTGGTTCTTAAGACAGGTAATCTCAATTGATTTAATTCAAATTTGCTGATTGTTTTTTCTGCTGTTCAAATACTCTCTTGAATCCCCTTGGCAAATTTTTCAGAGAGAAAAGAAAAAGGATGAGGAAAAATAAGGAGAGCCTGAAACCTGTGTAACACCAAGAAGCATAACAAGATACACAAAATGGGAGTCCCAAGGGGATGAGGTAGGAGAGAAAGGGACAGAAAGAACATTTGAGGAAATATTGGCTAAAAACTACCCAAATCAGATGGAAAACATTAATCTACACATAAAAGAAGCTCAACAAAATCCAAATTGAATAAATTAAAACATATCCATGCCAAGATGCCTTAAATCTGACTTTAGAAAGACAAATAGGGAACCTTGAAAGCAACAACTCAGAAGTGACTCCTCATGTCCAAGAATCTTCAATAAGATTTACATTCAAATTCTCATTGGAAAATGTGGAGACCAGAAGGCAGTGGGATGACATTAGAATGCTAAAAGAAAAAAAAAAACAAAACTGATGCCAATCAAAAACTCTATGTGGCAAAACAATCCTTCAAACTGAAGGAAAAATTAAGCATATGCAAACACATAGAAACTGAAGGAAAATTTTGCTAATACATTGGCTGTACAAAAAATGCTAAAGAAATCCTTCAGGCTGAAATAAAGGAACACTAGGCAGTAACCTGAAGTCATACAAAGAATAAAATACACTGGTAAAGGTAACTGCACAGGTACATATGAAGGTCAGATGTATTTATTGCTTGCAACCTCTCTTTTCTTTCCTGCCTTACATAAAAGGCAAATAAACAAAACATTAATATAAATCTATGATAATGGAAACATAATATATAAAGATATAATTTGCAATAACAAAATAGGAAGGCACAGAAAACAATATAGCAGTAAGATTATTGAATAATTTTGATGCCAAGTTAGTATTAACTCAAATTTGATAATTATAAAGTTTAACATGTTAATTGTAATGCTCAAATAACTACTAAAAATATGGTGAATTATAATGAGAATGAAATTAAATGGTACATTACAAAAAAAACCATGAAAAAAGACAATGTTGGAGGAACTGAGGAAGAAAAAAGATATAAGACAGGAAAGAAATAGAATAATGATGTGAGTCTTTTCTAATCCATATTTGCTTTAAGTATAAATATATTAAACTCTCTAATTAGCTGTGTATGGTGGTGAACGCATATAATCTCCAATACTGAGGAGACTGAAGTGAGAGAATTATTTGAGTGAAAGAGTTTGAGTCCAGCTTTGGCAGCATAGTAAGATCCTGTCTCAAAAGAAATCCTCTCCAATTGAAAAGCAGAAATTGGCAAAAATAAATTTAAAAAGAAAATGATTCATCTGTATACGATGTATCAGAAACTCCCTTTAGATCCAAAGGCACAAATAGGTTTAAAATAAAATTGTGGAAAGATATTCTATGTGTGTATTAGCCAAAAGAGAGCTGGAGAAGCAATACTAATATAAGATAAAATTGACTTTAAGCCAAAATTATTACAAGGGACAAGGAAAATAGCTTGAGGTTATTTCTATTTTCCCTTGTGTTTTCTTCTTTGTCCCATTGGTAGTTTAAAATTGTGTTTAAGGCCGGGCGCGGTGGCTCACGCTTGTAATCCCAGCACTTTGGGAGGCCGAGGCGGGTGGATCACAAGGTCAAGAGATCGAGACCATCCTGGTCAACATGGTGAAACCCCGTCTCTACTAAAAATACAAAAATTAGGGGGGCATGGTGGCGCACGCCTGTAGTCCCAGCTGCTTGGGAGGCTGAGGCAGGAGAATTGCTTGAACCCAGGAGGCTGAGGTTGCAGTGAGCCGAGATCGCGCCATTGCACTCCAGCCTGGGTAACAAGAGCGAAACTCCGTCTCAAAAA
>NW_016107949.1:655961-677564 GCF_001604975.1 Cebus imitator | reverse complement strand
ATAGCCAGTATTTAACCAAAGGAATGGCAAGAAAAATTCCTTGTGGCCAAATTACACCCCAAAGAATACATAAACTTTCTTTGTAATAACACAGTGGTTTTTTTTGGTTTCTTTGTTTTTTTGAAATGGAGTCTTGCCCTGTCGCCAGCCTGGATTGCAGTGGTCTGATCTTGGCTCACTGCAACCTCTGCCTCCCAGGTTTAAGCGATTCCCCTGCCTCAGCCTCCTGTGTAGCTGGGACTATAGGCTGGTGCTACCACACCCAGCTAATTTTTGTATTTTTAGTAGAGACAAGGTTTCACTGTGTTGGCCAGGATGGTCTCGATTTCCTGACCTTGTGATCCACCCAAAGTGCTGGGATTACAGGCATGAGCCACCATGCTGGGCCTAACATAGTGGTTTCACATAAATTTATTTGACCTTTATATTACTTTGTGAGCTAAGTTTTATCCCCATTTTAGAGACAAACCTGTGGGTTTAAATTATACTAGTTAAGTATGGAACTAGAACTAAACCCGGCTTTCTTACTCTGCCACCTCAGATTTCTGTGTCGTAACCATTTCTATGGGAAGTGATAAAACAACCACAGTGGGCCTGGCGAGGTGGCTCACACTTGTAATCACAGCACTTTGGGAGGCTGAGGTGGGTGGATCGAGATCAGCGTGGCCAACGTGGTAAAACCCCTCTACAAAAAAAAAAAAAAAAAAAAAATTGTGTTTAATTTTCATATTGTTAAGCGTATTCTGAATGAAGAGACCACCTAAACAGGCTTTGTGTGAGCAACAAGGCTGTTTATTCACCCGGATTCAAGTGGGCTGAGTCTGAAAAGAGAGTCAGCAGAGGGCAGTGGGGTAGGAGTTGGTTTTATAGGTTTGGGGTAGGCAGTGGAAAGTTACAGTTCAGAAGTTATAGTTCAGGGCAATTTTTGCAAGCTGGGGGATGTCATGGCCAGGGGCAGGGGGTGTCACAAGGTCCAAGGTCCAGTGTCATAAGGTTGGCTTATCAGTTAAGCCAAAACAATGGTGGAATGTGGCAAGGTCGGTTAAACAGGCACTGCAGGAACTAGCTATTCTTCTTCTTTTGTTGCTGGGGGGGTGTCACAAGGTCCAAAGTCCCATGTCACAAGGTCCAAAGTCCCGTGACACAAGGTTGGCTTATCGGTTAAGGCAGGAACAGTTGAGACAGAAACAATGGCAGAGCTAACTATTCTTTCTTCTTTTCTGGAGATGTACATGAGGGTCACAAGGGTCACCATGGCTTGACCATGGTGTATCCCATGGTGCAGCCAGTTCAAAGAACCTTGCAAAACCAAAAGTTGTTTTTTTGAAGATTAACAAAATTGGCAAATTTTAACTAGAAAATCTCTCTAAAAGCAAAAGAGAGAAGACTCAAATTACTAAATCAGAAATTAAAGTGAGTACATTACTACAAATTTTACAGAAATAAAAAAGATTATGGGAGCATACTATGAATAATTGTTTACCATCAAGTTGGATAATCCAAATGCAATGGACAAATTCCTAGAAAGACACAAGTTACTAGAATGACTCAAAAAGAAATAAAAAACCTGAACAGACCTATATAAAGTATAAACAAAAGTAGAATTCTAAGCCCCCTAACTGATTGAATGGACCCCTCCTCTTGGTCAAGGGGATTCCCAAGAAACTGAAAAACTAGTTCAGGCTATCACGGGAAGTTGGGATCAGACATGCCTCATTATACTCTCCTCCCTTTGGAGTTCAGGCACAATCAATCAACTAACATCAACATTAACACAGAGACATCAAGACCAACAAAAGAGACTCTTTGTAGCATTAAGACACCAAATTCCAGGCTGACTCTAGTATAGCAACATGTGACAGATAGCAGGCTCTGAGAGAAATAAAAATGTTACACCAAAATATATTTCTTTGACATATTTTGAAATATACCTGCACAGCAGCCTCTTGTGGGGGAAATTTACATTCCGTAGAAAATTCTTCTCCCTTTCCAGGTCTTTGTCTGATCCTGAAGTGATTAGTTGAGAGCTTTGCACCTTTTATGGTCTGAATAAGAAACAGTTGCTATCTATTGCCTCTAATGGCAGCCACCTATGAGATTTCACCTACGCAAGGAGAACCTTGCTTTCCATAACACTTATTTTTAACCCAGACATTCCTTTCTATAATAACTTAACTCTTTTTTTTTTTTTACTTTTAATTTCAAGGGCACATGTGCAAGTTTGTTACATAAACTTGTATCATGGGTATTTGTTGGGCAGATTACTTCATCACCCAGATGTTAAGCCTAGTACCCATTAACTATTTTTCCTGATCCTCTTCCTCTTCCACCCTCCACTCTCTCGTAGGCCCCAGTGTGTGTTGTTCCTGCTGTATGTCCATGTGTTCCTACCATTTAACTCACATTTATAAGCGAGATCATGTGATATTTGGTTTTCTGTTTCTGCATTAGTTTGCTAAAGATAATGTTCTCTAGCTCAATTCATGTTCCTGCAAAGGACATGATCTCATTCTTTTTTATGTCTACCTAGTATTCTATCATGTATATGTGCCACATTTTATCCAATTAACTTAAATTTTTCAACCAAGTGCCAATCAAAAAAATATTTTACTCCACCTATGATCTATAAGTCCCCACTGTGAGTTGTCCTGCCTTTCTGGACCAAACCAATGTATACCTGTATACCTTATGTGTATTTATCGATGTCTTATGTCTCCCTAAATGTATAAAACTAAGCTATATCTCAACCATCTTGGGCACATGTTTCCAGGATCTCCTGGGGCTGTGTAACAGGTCATAGTCCTCACATTTGGCTCAGAATAGGCCTTTTCAAATATCTTCCAGAAGTTGGCTTTTTTATCAACAAATGTAAAGAGTAGCCAAAAATTTCCCAAAAAAAGAAATGTCCTTGAATAGATGGCTTCCAAAAATTTCCCAAAAAAAGAAATGTCCTTGAATAGATGGCTTCCCTGAGGAATTCTACAAGACATTCGAAGATAAATTAACACTTATCCTTTTCCAATTTTTCCCAAAAAAAATGAAAAGGAAGGGATACTTTCTAACTCATTCTTTGAAGCATTACTTTGATACCAAAGCCAGACTAAGAAATCACACAGAAAAAAGAGACAAAGAAATGTGTGGATTACCGATGTGAGCCACCATGCCCAGTCTGCTTTATTCTTCATAAGATCTTCTTCTACCCATCCCAGCTGTCCTGTTCTGTGTCCCATGCACTCTTATCTAATTGTCAATTAAATACCAATCATATAATCAAACCCCTCAGTGAGGTGAAAAATAGAACTGCTTACACTAAAGGCAGAAACTTATCTAAGATAGAGTGAATACAGTAATCATCTCCAGGCCCCAAATTCGGACAGAGGGACATCACTCAAAGAAGGTGCCCAGGTGTAGAGAAGGAAGTGACTCAGTGCAGTGCTGACAAATATTCATCCTGTTGATCTGGTGCAGAAAGATGGGGCAACCCCCCCCCCATCCCCATCATCTCCTCGGAACTCTTCCATCTCACAGTGACATGGATATTTGTTTTACTCTTACTATATCTGAATAAAAATAAGCAGCGAAAGGTTGAGAGTTGAATTTCCCATGAATCTATACCCACGAAGAAAATCTCTGTTTCAAGTTAGTAATAGCAATTTCCATGGCTGGTCACCTTGAGGGGGAAGGTGGATTTTGATATTAAGGTTAATTCACTTTCGACTCACACTGCATAAAAAATATGGCTGAACTCTCAGAGATTCCCACCTCAATTTGCCTGCTTTTATGGTGGATGAAATACCTAAAAATGTATGCTACTTTATACTTTCAAATCTTTTTTTTTATTGCATTTTAGGTTTTGGGGTACATCTGAAGAACATGCAAGATTGTTGCATAGGTACACACATGGCAGTGTGATTTGCTGCCTTCCTCCCCTTCACCTATATCTGGCATTTCTCCCCATGCTATCTCTCCCCAACTCCCCACCCCCACTGTCCCTCTCCCATTTCCCCCCAACAGACCCCAGTGTGTAGTGCTTCCCCCCCTGTGTCCATGTGTTCTCATTGTTTAACACCCGCCTATGAGTGAGAACATGCGATGTTTGATTTTCTGCTCTTGTGTCAGTTTGCTGAGAATGATGGTTTCCAGGTTCATCCATGTCCCTACAAAGGACACGAACTCATTGTTTTTGTTGGCTGCGTCTTCATGTAATGAGCTTATTTAATCCCAACAGTGACTCATTTTTATACAAAACCAAAAGAAAAGATAGGGGGAGGAATCATGGGTAATATCAATGATTCTCACACATGTGCATTGGAATCAGCAGGCGGAATTGTTAAAGCATAGATTACTGTCCCCCTTCCTACAGAGTCTCTGATTGAAGAGGTCCAGTCTCGTGTCCAAGAGTTCACCTTACTAACAAGTTCCTGGCAGCCAGTAATGCTGCTGGTTGGAGACCCCTGAGACAATGGCCCCCTTGGAGGGACACTCTAAAAACCACTGTCTTACCTTTTTATTCTTCCAAGAGCACTTTTATAATATCATTCATTGAATAGGCATTTAATTAAGGAAATATTAAGTTGTTTCTTTCATGAAATATTTGTTTAGCAAATTGGTGAAGGGATTATAATAATGATCTGGTAATGTTCAGTAGAAGGCCATGAAGCAGTTGACAGCAAACCTTGGCTCCCTCGACCTGAACAATGCCTGGCTTGCAACTGTATCACCCTCACATGCCCAGGCTGCCTCCTTCTTCATGCCTCAGTGCTTGTTCTGAGCAAAAATTGGCATCAGTCTTAAATAAATTAAGTCATAAATGGATACATACAAATGTGCATTTCTGCACATGCTGTACATATGCACATATTTGCATAGGATGCACACAAGTGATGTGGGAGCGTGGTTATTGCTAAGGATCATGGGAAAACAGATTATATTAAATGCAGTTAATAGGTTAAAATTAAGTATAAGGCTCAAACAACTTTTTAGTAAAGATATTTGTATATGAAGTTTTTCTCATGTACTTCTTCCTTTTTCAGATGTTAGAGATGGATCTGATTAAAACAAAATTGAAAATTTAAATGCCATTAGTCCAGTTAGACACACACTCAACAAATAATACTTCCAGCATTTGTTTTCTGTTCACAAATTGTACCCTCAACTCTGTACCCTCACATGAGTATGCAAGAGTTAGATAAGGAACTTGTAACTAAATGGAAATAATTGCTGGAAATTCAACTCAACAAGCATAAATAGAGAATATAACATCATACCATAAAATCAGCATTTCTCCTTTCTATCACAGAAATCATTCAAAAGCCACAAGGAAAATTAAAATCAGAAGTTGAATTTCCATTTTCAGAGAGACTGAGAATTATCTAAAACTTCAGCCCACAAAATGTTGAGGGCTATTATCCAGGGGGGGATTGAGCACTGGTGTGAGATGAAGTGGAAGAGGATGCTTGGAAAGAATACTCTGCAGCTACAGAGCTCAGAAAAATGTGGCAAAAGAGACTTCTCAAAGCACACCCTTGGGTGTCAAATTATGTCCCTTATTTCAGTGGAAGTGACCACAGGTACAGGATGGTGGCAAATTTGATTTTGGAAAGCTGAAGGATGGGCCAAATAAAGAATCATATGAACAGATCATGTTTCTAAAGAGTGGCAGTCTCATATCAGATGAGGAGAAAGAGAACTATGTTCAGTGAGCTCTACAGCTTCTGTCTCCTTTGGCTAGGGAAAATTGAAAGCTAAACAAACACACAGAAAATCCTAGCTTATCAGGAAAAAATCCAGTGATTCTGCAAGGAGGCCTTGGATGTACCTCATGCAAACAGTTATTAATGAAAAACAAACTTCCACTGGGCAAGTGGCTCACACCTGTAATTCCAGAACTTTGGGAGGCAAAGGTGGGAGGATTTCTTGAGCCCAGGAGTTAGAACAGCCTGAGTGACTGAGTGAGACCCCGTCTCCAAAAAAAAAAAAAAGAAGAAAAACACACTTCCTTTGGTGATGAGTAATAAAAAAGAACCAGCAGAAACCTTGTACAAAAATAACATAAGAAAAATATTTCACATACAAATAGATCAGAGGGTGAAAAAAAGAAAATCAAGACAAAGAAACAATGATCAAAAGAAGAGGAAATATAAGTAACAGATAGACAAAAGACACCAGAAAAAAAAATGTTTTGCCAAGGAGCAGAGAAAAATTAGCACAAGCATTAATTAGGACAATAATAATCTTTAAAGATCAACACAACATATCTACAATCATCTGATCTTTGACAAACCTGACAAAAACAAGCAATGGGGAAAGGATTCCCTGTTTAATAAATGGTATTGGGAAAACTCGCTAGCCATGGGCAGAAGCAGAAGCTGGACCCCTTCCTGACACCTTACACTAAAATTAACTCCAGATGGATTAAAGACTTAAACATAAGACCCAACACCATAAAAACCCTAGAAGAAAATCTAGGCAAAACCATTCAGGAAATAGGTATAGGCAAGGACTTCATGACCAAAACACCAAAAGCATTGACAACAAAAGCCAAAATAGACAAATGGGACCTAATCAAACTCCACAGCTTCTACACGGCAAAAGAAGCAATCATTAGAGTGAATCGCCAACCAAACATAATGGGAAAAATTTTTTGCAGTTTACCCACCTGACAAAGGGCTGATATCCAGAATTTACAAAGAGCTAAAACAGATTTACAAGAAAAAAACAAACAAGCCCATTCAAAAGTGGGCAAAGGATATGAACAGACACTTTACAAAAGAAGACATACATGAGGCCAACAAACATATGAAAAAATGTTCATCATCACTGGTCATTAGAGAAATGCAAATCAAAACTATATTGACATACCATCTCATGCCAGTTAGAATGATGATCATTAAAAAATCTAGAGACAACAGATGCTGGAGAGGATGTGGAGAAATAGGAACACTTTTACACTGTTGGTGGGAGGGTAAATTAGTTCAACCATTGTGGAAGACAGTGTGGCGATTCCTCAAGGACATAGACATAGAAATTCCATTTGACCCAGCAATCCCATTACTGGGTATATATCCAAAGGATTATAAATCGTTCTACTATAAGGACACATGCACACGAATGTTCATTGCAGCACAGTTTACAATAGCAAAGACCTAGAACCAACCCAAATGCCCATCGATGATAGGCTGGACAGGGAAAATGTGGCACATATACACCATGGAATATTAGGCAGCCATCAAAAACGATGAATTTGTGTCCTTTGTAGGGACAGGGATGAACCTGGAAACCATCATTCTCAGCAAACTGACAGAAGAGCAGAAGATCAAACACCACATGTTCTCACTCATAGGCAGGTGTTGAACAATGAGAACACATGGACACGGGGAGGGGAGCACTACACACTTGGGTCTGTTGGGGGGAAATAGGGGAGGGACAGTGGGGGTTGGGGAGTTGGGGAGAGATAGCATGGGGAGAAATGCCAGATATAGGTGAAGGGGAGGAAGGCTGCAAATCACACTGCCACGTGCGTACCTATGCAACAATCGTGCATGTATCCCAAAACCTAAAATGCAATAAAAAAAAGAAAGTAAAAAAATAATCTTTAAAGATACAATGAAGCAATCACCTCTAACAAGGATGAACATAGTGAAGAAATTTAAAAGTTCAGAGAATATAAGGTAGGAAAACAAGATGTGAACTGTGACCCAGCAAAGATCAGGAAACCCAGGGATAGAGAAAAAGATTAAATCATCACAGAAATGAAGGCAAAATTGGATGAGGCACAGGAAGAGACATGGACACAACACAACAAGAGTCACAGAAGAGAAAATGGTAGAAATGAATAAATGGAAACAAATAAATGAAGTTCAAAGAAATTAGAGAATTATACCTATGGAAGAAAAGCAGTATACAATTGGTGTACTCAATGAAAAAATAAAAATATTGAACACAGAACAAATATTTTAAAATATAATATTATAAAGCATTTCTGAATTTGAAAATGTGAATTGAAAATGTGATTTAAAGAGCATGCCATATTGTCTGGAAGACTGATCTGTATCAGGTCAGCAGATAGACATTCCTGGTAAAGACGGTGAATTTCAAAGATATAGAACCCATTGGGCGGATGAGCAAATGGATAAGTCACTTGAGAGAGCAAATAAATCATGCTTTATTTGCTTTCAGACAACTCTGCAGTATTCATCACTAGACAACCCTAGAGCAGAGCCTATGTAATCCTCAACTAGGCTGCCTAGGGTGTGTTGGCACCAGGCAAATACACTTTGTTTGTGGAGACCATGTCCATATTAAAAAAACCAATCCCTCAAAACACTGTGATACAGGCATAAATACAGACATACAGACCAATGGAATAGAATAATGAGTTCAGAAATTAACACTCACATATATGGTCAATTGATTTTTGACAAAAATAACAAGACCATTCAGTGGAGAAAGAAAATTTTCAACAAATGGTGCTGAAAAAATTGGATACTCACTTGAAAAGGAATAGGGATGGATGCTTACCTTATACTATGTACTAAGATGGACTGAAGACCTAAACATGAGCTAAGCAATTAACTTTGAAAAGAAAGCTTAGAGGACATCTTCCTGATATTGGATTTGGCAATGGTTTCTTGGAAATGACACCCAATACACAGGCAACAATATAAATAGTAGATAAACCGGGCTTCATAAAAATTAAAAACTTTTGTACAATAAAGGATACAATAAGGAGACTGAAAAGGCACAGAAAAACACAGATTGGGAGAAAAAATATTAAAGCATACATCTGATATATATCCAGAATATATAAATAATTCCTACAACTCAACAACCAAAAATAAGCAATCCAATTTAAAAATGGCCAAAGGACTTGAATACACATTTCTCCAAAGAGGATGTACAGATAGCAAAAAGTACATGAAAAGATGCTCAACATCACTAATCATTAGGAAATGCAAAGGCAAACCACAATGAGATATCACGTCTCACTCACAGGGCTAATAAAAAATGACAAGTGTTGGTGAGACTGTGGAGAAACCGGAATGCCATGCATTGCTGGTAGGAATGTAAAATGGTGCTGTCGGTGTGGGAAACATTGGGGCATATTTTGAGGAAGGCACTCCAAAGTATGAATACCCTGAGGCATGGGGCTATGGCTGAGGCCCTGCTTTTGCCTGGGATCCAAGGGCAACAATGACCTTAAGATAAAAATGTGACCTAAGGATTTTACACTCATCAAATTTTGAACATGTTCAAAACTATAGGAATATTTTCCCCATGAGCCCAGCGATGACCTAAAAATCTACAGCCAAGAAATCAGGAGTCCATGCTGAATTTTACTACCAGAACAAACTAAAGCTAATATGAGAAATAGGGAGACAAAAGAGAATGCTAACGTTATATGGCTTGAAAATGTTGAAATGCCATATTCAGCACAATTTAAGAAAGCAAAATGAAAAAAAAATTGCTTAATAGAGTAAGTATACTGATTTTTTTTAAATTTTTGATAGCTAGGAGAAAAGTGTCTCATTAAAACTGATAAGCCAACAGAGTCATAAGCACATTTGAGTATAAAGAATAACATTAGCCCATCTATGATAGACTGGACAGGGAAAATGTGGCACATATACACCATGGAATATTATGCAGCCATCAAAAACGATGAGTTCGTGTCCTTTGTAGGGACATGGATGAACCTGGAAACCATCATTCTCAACAAGCTGACACAAGAGCAGAAAATCAAACACCACATGTTCTCACTCATAGGTGGGTGTTGAAACAATGAGAACACAGGGACACAGGGAGGGGAGCATCACACACTGGGGTTTGTTGGGGGGGAAATAGGGGAGGGACAGCAGGGTGTGGGGAGTTGGGTAGAGATAGCATGGGGAGAAATGCCAGATATAGATGAAGGGGAGGAAGGCAGCAAATCACACTGCCACGTGTGTATCTATGCAACAAGCTTGCATGTTCTTCACATGTACCCCCAAACCTAAAAGGCAATAAAAAAAAAAGAATAACATTAATAAAGTTGACTCAATCAACTAAAATTAAATTAAATGGTGAAGGAGAGTGAAGAGAGAAAGAGAAATTTATTAATTTCTTCATTGGTTAAAATAGAAAATTTGTGGATACTTTCTAAGGAAACAAAAGACTAAATTATTAAATAAATGTATTATTATACAAGTAATCATTAGAACATATCTCTCTTCCATCAGGGAAATATACACAAAAAAAGAAGGTAAAGACAATAGTGAGCATAGCAAATGGTTTTTAAAAATCTACAACAAAGCATAGCATAAAATAATATAGTTAGGTCCAAATACATATCATACCAATAAATGTAAATGAATTAATAAAAACAAAATGGTATTGGCTGGGTGCAGTGGCCCATGACTGCAATCCTAGCACTTTGGGAGGCTGAGGTGGGTGGATCACTTGAGCTCAGGAATTTGAGACCAGCCTGGCCAATATGGTGAAAACCCATCTCTACTAAGAATACAAAAATTAACCAGGCATTATGGCACATGCCTGTAATCCTAGCTATTTGGGAGGCCGAGGCACGGGAATTGTTTGAACACAGGAAGCAGAGGTTGCAGCAAGCCAAGATCACATCACTGCACTCCAGCCCAGGTGGAGTATATAAAAAAAAATTTTAAATGGTATATAGTATAAAAAAATAAATGAATTAAATTCCTTATCAAAATAAAAATGCTTTCAAGATTGGGTAACAAAGTAAAGCTTATCTTGGGCATTATGATTTTCAAAGGATTGGAAAAAAAGAAGATGGTCAAAGGTATATCAGGCAAATGCAAACAAAAGAAAGTAGTATTTTTTACCTGGCAGTGGAGATACCATAATCACAAAGGTGGTTTTCTAGGGCAAGGCTCATCCATTGCACTCTGGATATGCTGACCCATATGATTTCCCCAAATGTAGGAAATTCAGCTGCATAATTTGCGAGGGACTATGTTTGCACTCTCTTCAGATTTAAAAATTTTTTAATTTTTTAATTAAAAAAAAAGAAAGTGGAATTTAGGATATTAATATGCTGCAAGGTAGACTTCAAGCCAAAACCATTAGCTAAGACAAATAAAGACAATTCCTAATACTAAAGTGTGGCATGATCCCAATAAAATGCCCCCAGGATTCTACTGTGGAGTTTAATAAGTTCATGCTAAAGGTTAAGTGGAAAATAAACATGAAAAGCCATGAAATACTTTTTTCAAAAGAAGAGGCATGAAGGGATACACCTTTCAGATGGTTTACTATATAATATACCTAAAACTCAATAATTTAAACATAGTGACTTTAATGCTTGGAGAGATAGATCTGTGGAATAGAAAAGAAAGTTTATAAATCGACCCATTTGCTTGTGGAATTTAGTATTTGGTAATGGTGTAACACAAGCCATTAAAGTAAAGACAGATTATACAGACATGTTGTTGGAACTCCTAGTTAACCATTTGGAAAAAAAGGATAATTTTGGACACATACTTTGTCCTTTGCACCAGGATAAATTCAAAATGGATCAAGGACTTAAATATAAAAAAGAATCAAAACAATAACTAGATTAAACCATGGCAGAATTCCTTATTTACCCCACAGGAAGGTCTTTATAAAACATTAACACAAAACCAAAAATCATAAAAAAAGATTCATAAATGAACTCCTATGTATCACAAACCTTCACAATCAAGTCAAAAGTTAAATTGAAAATTATAACATATATTTACAACTCACAAATTTATCACATAAAGAGCTGAACTTCCTAATATATTAAAAGCTTATGTAAATGAGAATAAGCCAATAGATAAAATGGGATGTGACGAGTGCGTTCCCAGAAAAAGCAATACAAATAACTCTAAAACTAGGAAGAGATCTCAACCTCAGTCATGCTGAGAGAAATGCAAATTCGGTCTCTCCACAACACCATTTTTCACTTTCAGTTTTGTAAAAATAAAAAGTTTAATCATGGGAGTATAAATTGGAACAAACTGTATTGAGGGAAGTTTGTGATGTTTATCAAAATTATTAATGACAAATACTGTGAATCAGTGATTAACTTGTAGAAATTTAGCATACAGATATTCTCACAAGCATACAAAATGATGTATATTTAAGGGTACTAGTCGCAATGTTGCTCATGAGAGCAAAGGCAGGACACAGCTTAAATGCTCATCAATCCAAATGATTAGTTAAATAAAGTATGGTACATCCATACATGGAATACAAACAGCCATAAAAAATTAAGAGTAGTTTGAACTGATATGGAATAATTATTAATTATTAATTGTCTGATAATAAATCCTGGAATTAAGCAGTAGCATTCCAGATTAAGAGCTGGAAAATATTTTATCAGTCCATAGAATAGCCGTGTGCAGTGGCTCACGTTTGTAATCCCAGCACTTTGGGAGGCTGAGGCAGAAGGATTGCTTGAGTCTAGGAGTTTGAGACCAGCCTGGGCAATATAGCAAGTCCTCCTCTCTTTTGTAAAGTCAATGGATCATTGAATCTAGTCCCATTAGGTTTTCTTTTATTCTGAGTAAACTATTAGATTTTCTTTATTTATATTCCCAATTCATTCAAAGAAAAAGTTAGATGTTCTCAGTAATGCATAAAATAAAATTTTTAATACGTGAGTAAAGAAAACTAGTAAAACTAAGAATTGGGGTTAAAGGGTGATAAGAAACCTGCAAGCAGAGACAAGTCTGAAAAGGAATGCTACATGGTACCTCACATTTGAAGACATGGGATATGAATTCCACTCTTGGATTTCAAGGTTCCAATGTGGAAGGAGACAATGTTAGCTACATAAACTACAGTGTCCATGAGTTTCAAAGATTAAAAGTGAATAAATATTGTTGGTAATGACACCAGAGAGAAATGTTCCCCTAGGTATTCCTAAAGGCATCTAAATGTCATTACAGAAAACACAGCTTGGGTTTTATAAGATTGTTTCCTTTAATGTATATTGACACCATGCTACTAAAGCATACTTCAGTTTGGTAAAAGCAATTCAACAAGGACCAAATGAAGCTGTCCTGAATGACAGTTTGGGGATTGGGAAATGGACACTCAGGAAAAGAATAAAGGAATATTCCCCAAATAATTTTCCATAAATTAGATTTTTTTCTCACTGAAATTTTATGGAGTATCCTTGAACTTAGTTATACAAATACACCCTAGAAGCTATCCTGGTCCTTCTACTGCCAGTTAATGTCACATATGAGGGTTTTTACAGACACCTGCAGTGGAAAATATCTTGACATCTTCTTTGGGAAGTGTAGAAGCCCAAGAACAGCAACAGCATATGCTGAACAGGAGACCCCCACTTCCAGAAGATGGTGACTAGCCAGGATGCCAAGGGCAAGAGCCATCTAGTTCTCCAGTGTCTCCCACATATACCTCCCAGGATGGCAAAGTCTCATGTGATAAGCCACAGCAACAATAATGTAGGCCACAAAATTCTTTTAACCAAATATGACAAAGCTCTCCCGTGGGCCATGAAAATGTATCAAGAAAGTACTCAAGGAATGCTTAATCTTGAGCAACATAATTCCCTCTTTGAAATTCCCATAGAGATTGGCTGCAGACTGTGTGCCTACAAAGCCACATGGTGAGCCCCATAGTAAAAGGCTGGGTCCCAACTCTCAGAAAATTCCCTAATATGTGGTAGTCATGAAATACAGATTTGTTGAATAAATTCCTAGGTATGGTTACTAGCCATAAATCTGTTAAATATTGGGCCACTTCTACCAAAATGATGCTGGTATTGATGTCAAAATAGTGGCTTTGTTGGCTTTTCATTGTCTGTATGTCAATGCTCAGGACACTTGTCTATTAGAGTTCATAGGGAACTTGGGCTTTTAAGTCATATCAGATGACAGCTCTGACATTCTCTGTACATTACTACCTAGAAACCTGTTCTGCCCATATCTGTAATGAAGAAGCTACAGCTGCCCTTTGTGGCTATTTCAGGGTCACTGCACCCCAATAGCTAATTCAGTCCCTATGTCCAGCGCCAATCCATCTTTAACTCAAAATTTTCTCTCCCAGTAGCCAGATGGCAGAGAAAATCACTGATCTCCATGCCTTTTAACTAATATTTGTATACCAAGAATGCAATAAAATCATTCCTTAACTTTTCCTTATAATATGCCTTCTGCTGTTGTCATTATTTTCTGAATATTCCCCTCTTTATTCACATCCATGTTAAAGAGAACAACACCCCCAGTCCTTGAGTTAAATGACAAATAAGCAAACCTCTAGGCTGGGTTGCAATAAAAGAAGCATCATAGCTCACTCTCTTACCTACATCAGCCTCAGAGAGAATTAGCATGAAACGTGTAAAGACTTTTAAAAATCTGAAGAGTTTGATATGGATGGAAGACCCTATAAAGCCAAAGGCAACTCTTCCCTTTAATATTCTTCTGGCTCAGATATGGATTAATGATGAGGAATTTCTGGCATCGAGATGCAAGAAAAGGGTTTAGGGAGAGAGGTTTAGCCAACTTCTTGCACATACAAAAGGACAGAGATTGAGTGAAGATGAGTGAAACTAGTGTTGAACATGACCTAGGGTCCCTTCTTGCTACCTGGTCTCCTAGTGTCACACTGGGCCTCTGAGAAGGTGCTCCCACATGGCACATGCATGCATGCATACACACTCGTTCCTCTCCCCAGTACACACACACACACACACACACACACACACACACACGCTCATCTCTACCACCACCTCCATGAAGATAGGGGTCTTCCCTCCTGTTGCTGATTCCCACATGGGTGTATCTGAACTTTCCCTTCTGCGGTTAAAGAAAACCTCCTCCTTAAATTTATCTCCTAAATAAGCAATCGCCCTTTGAGGAATTTACTATAAATTTTTTGACAAATAAAAATTGAATACATTTAGGCTGTACAACATAATATTTTGATATATACAGTATATACCTTGTGTAATGATTAGTGTAATTTGGGTAATTAACATTCATCACCTCAGATAGTCAAAGTTTTGTGGTCAGAATATCTTTGACCTACTCTTTCAGCAAATTTCAAGTATAGAGCACATTATTATTAATTACAGTTATCGTAACATACAATAGGTCTGCACTTCTTATTTTATAGCTGAAGGTTTTACACTTTGACCACTATCTCCCTTTTGCCCCTCCCCTGTCCCTGTTAACCATTGTTCTACTCTCTATTACTATGAGTGTGACTTTTTTTTTAGATTCTACATATAAATGAGATCGTGTGGTATCTGTCTTTCTGTGTACTTACTTTCTGATACTTACTTAGCATAGTATCCTAAGATTCATTCATGTTATTGCAAATGACAGGATTTCTTTCCTCTTTATGCCTTAATAACATTCATGTCTCATGTTTTCTTTATCTGTTCATCTCTTGGTAGACACTTAGATTGTATCCATATCTCCGCTATTGTGAATAGCTCTGCAATAAACATAGGAGAGCAGATATGTTCTCAAGATCGTAATTGCCTTTAGATATTGCTTTACCTATGACCAAAAGTTGAATTGCTGGAAAATATGGTGGTTCTACGTTTAATTTTTTAAGAAACTTTCCTACTGTTTCCCACAATGGCTGTGCCACCAAAAATGTTCACGGGTTCCCTTCTCCACATCTTCCCCAACACTTACTATCTAATGGCTTTTTGGTCATAGCCATCCTAAGAGGTGTGAAGTGATATCTGGTTATGGTTTTGATTTGTAGTTCCCTGATTAGTAATGTTGAGCATTTTTCATATATCCCTTGGCTATTTTTATGACTTTTTTGGAAAAATGTCTAAATGTCTATTCTTTGCCCCCTTTTTATTTTGATGGAGTCTTGCTCTGTTGCCCAGGCTGGAGTGCAGTGGTGCAATCTTGGCTCACTGCAACCTCTGCCTCCTGGGTTCAAGCAATTCTCCTGCCTCAGCCTCCTGAGGAGCTGGGATTAAAGGCACCTGCCACTGCGCCTGGCTAATTGTTATAATTTTAGTAGAGACTAAGTTTCTCCATGTTTCCCAGGTAGGTCTTGAACTGCTAATCTCAAGTGATCCACCCACCCCTGCCTCCCAAATGGTTGGGATTACAGGTGTGAGTGAGCCACCACACCAAGCCCCCTTTGCCCATTTTTAAATGGTTATTTGGTGAATTTTTTTTGTTTGCTATTAATTGCATGAGTTTCTTAAACATTATAAATGGGATTTGTTTCTTGATTTCTTTTTTGAATAGTTTATTGTTATTGCATAAAAATGCAACTGGTATTTGTATATTGATTTTTTGTCCTGTGACTTTACTGAATTCATTTACTGGCTCTGACAGTATTTTGGTGGAGTCTGGGATTTTTTATGTGAAAGATTGTGTCATCTGTGAACAGAGACAATTTCACATCTTCTTTCCAATTCAGGTGTCTTATTTCTTTCCTCTGCTTTCATTGCTCTAGCTAAGACTTCCAATTCTATGTTGAATAGAAGTAGTGAAAGTAGCTATCTTTGTCTTATTCCTGATCTTACCTTATGGACTTCAACAGCAAGTGATGCCAGTAAAACAAATTACATATTATTAAACAAGTAGCCATCTTGGTCTTACTCCTGATCTTACCTTACAGACTTCAACGACAAGTGATGCCAGTAAAACAAAGTAAAACAACAAGTGATGCCAGTAAAACAAATTATATATATAATGCATGTATCATATATGTATCCATATACATATATATGCATATATATGTATATGCATATATCTAGATATATATACATGTATATCTATATATGTGTGTGTGTGTGTGTGTGTGTTATAAAGTCCAGGAATATTTTTAAAAACCACAGTAACCAGTAACCACTTCTTCTGATATTCACTGAAATGTCTCCAGGTTCTTATTTTCTTCTCTATGAATTCATCAATTTAATTTTTTTCTTTTGAGAACCAATCTTCACAATCTCCTTTCTCCTATGTCTCCCAGTCTGTTCCATAAATATGTCCCAGTTTTAAGCCCTACATGCGTCATTATTTCTAGCTCAAAATCCTGTTTAGGTGACTTAGCAGGTAAAGGACAAATGGCAACAGGTTTCAAATGGCAGCCAGCTGGGCTCTAAAAGACAGTGGTGCCAAGGTGTTTATCTGTTTATTCATTAAGTCACCTCTGACTTCCTCTCTCAGATGGGCAACTGAAGGACTCTGGGAGCCACTCACTGGCTCTGGGAAGGCTATGAGGACTCAAAAATCTCTGAAGATCAATTAGCCACTGTTACAGATGAGAAGATCCAAGGAAGCCCAAAGGATGTAGGTCCCCATGGAGACGGCATGTGCCTTGCACAAGACCTGACTTGCAAGAGCAATGGCTATGTGTACCCAACTGTACCAGGAACCTCTTAAAATTGCTGGGCTATGGGATATGTTCCCTTTAATACAATTAGGAGGAATGACTCTGCATTCCAAATGAAAAAATAACACATTAACCACAAAACAATTTAATTCCTGCTAGTTCAAATAGTTTCCTTTTCTTCATTAGGGTAATATATATGCTCGAATTGTTTAGACTTAGATAGACAAGGATACAGGAGAAAAATCATTTGTCCCAGGCAGCTTCTTAGTTAATTCCTTGAGCTAATAAACATTTTTTAATTGGTCTTTAAGTAGTGGCTAGTTGGTAGGATTTGGAATAAAACAGGCTAGATTCAAATCCTGACCCACCATTTAGTGCCTGGGTAATTGAGGCAAATCTCTCAAAATGATTATCTAACTTTCAGTCTTGAGATCAGCAGAACTAATTGGAGGAGGGAAATAGTACCTTCAATTCCATATTGTAAAAATTTAGTGTGGCAGTGAAGTCTATTATATAGCATAGTATTTGAACTATGCTTGAATCTATAGTAAGGGTTTAATAGACAGTAACTATTTTTACAGAACACATTAGCTTTGTGCAAAGAAAATAAAAGCTCTCTGACCAAAGAATATGTAACTCTAAGTACACTAAAGAATATGTAACTCTAAGTACACTAAGCTCACACTTGATTCTCTCTCCAGCCACCCTCTGTTCAACCTCAATCTTTCCCTATTAAAAATTTACTTTCAGAAAAAGAGAATTAGGAAGGTGTTGTAGTAAGGGTTGGATTTAGGGTTTCAGAAACCTGGATCTCAGCTTCACCCCATATTTGCTATGTGAACTTGGGTGACTTAAACACTTTGAATCTCAGTTTCTTGTGAATAAATAGGCACTGCAACAAAACTCACTCTCAAAATACAGCTGTAAGGACTAACAACAATTTATGAAAAGATGTTTTTCAGATATAAACAAATACCAGTTTTTGTTATTGGAATGAAAGATGATTCCCTCAACATGAAATTTATCGAGACTGTGGAAGTTTATTATGGCATACTTTGATAAGAAACCAAGTATGCGGGATGAAATGACAGTGGTGGAATTTCCAGCATCCACTGTCTTCACACTTTAACCACATGCCTCTTGAGCCTCCCACCACTCCCTTCCACAGGAATCTCTTTGTTTCATTGTTGTCATTGCCCTTTATCCTTTCTTCTTTTCTACATCAATTCCTCTTGGTTTTCTATTTGTATGTTCATTTCTTCTCTATTTTCTTCTCTCTTGCATGGAAAATATCTTATCCGTGGCACCAAGCAGCATAACAGAGACTCCTGGTGCAGCTGGTAAGAGTCAATGCCCCCTCTACTCAATGCCACCCTAATGATTTTCTTTTTCTTCAAATGTGCAAGTGACATCCAAACCTGAAACTCTACATGCTCCATGACTTACCTCTGTTTATGATCTCCTTATTTGCTCCAAATATTGTACATGAATAACCTCTGTTACAGACCTTAGAAATGGGCCCTGAGATGTGAGTGTACATGGCAGGATCACAGTTACTTAGAAGAGCAGGGGAAACTCATTTTGTCTGCCTTTGGACACAGTCCATATGCATGGTACCACTTTGGGAGTCATTGACCTTGGAAAGGTGTTGTCATTCCAAATTTAGTCTTCTATCATTCTCAGTCTTGCCTAGAACCCATCCCACTCTCCACAAGTGGACACAATACACCCTCTTCTCAAGCTCATTCCTTTGAAAAGTTGTGATGCAAACCAGCACTTACTCCTGACTGCACAGTGATCATAGACACTGAAAAGGAAAGAGTCCCAAGAGATCCCTACTTCCAGTTTCTAAACAAGGAAGGGACTCTGAGGACAGTCAGGGGTGGTGGTTCATGCCTGTAATCCCAGCACTTTGGTAGGCTGAGACAGGCAGATCATGAGGTCAAGAGTTCGAGACCAGCCTGGCCAACATGGTGAAATCCCGTCTTTACTAAAAATACAAAAATTAGCCAGGTGTGTTGGTGGGCACCTGTAATCCCAGCTACCTGGGAGGCTGAGGCAGGAGAATAGCTTGAACCCAGGAATCAGAGGTTGCAGTGAGCCGAGATCGTGCCACTGCACTCCAGTCTGGGCAACAAGAGTGAAATTCCATCCCCAAAACAAAATTCTAAGGATAACTTAGGGCTGTTTCCTACTGACCAACTGCCCTCCGATGAACAAGGTAAGCTCTATGATGGAAGAGCTATTACAGAAAATTTTACTGGCCATTTTCTCATCTCCTACCCTGAGTCTCTGCCCCTCCATAGTACTTTCCACAGAGCCCCCTTCACATCTTTGTTTCTTAGTGTATAAATCAGAGGATTGAGAATAGGGGTAATTATCATATAAAAAAGGGCAACAAATTTTCCCTCACTTTCAGAATAATTGTGGATGGATTGGAGATATGTGTAGATGGCTGAGCCATAAAAAAGGAAAACTACTAGGAGGTGGGACCCACAAGTCCCAAAAGCCTTTCTATGCCCAGCCACTGACTTGACCCTCAGCACTGCACGAGCAATGTGCACATAGGAGCCTAGAATTAATGCTACAGGAACAACCACGATTATGACTCAGGCCACAAACATCTTGGCCTCTGTTCCTTCTGTGTTCGCACAAGCCAACTTCAGAAATACAGGCATCTCACAAAAGAAGTGATTCAGTCGATGGCCACAGAGAGGCATGGCCACTGTGAGACCTGTCTGGATCAGAGAGTTCAGGAAACCTGCCCCCCAGGAGGCGAGAGCCAGGGTCTGGCAGAGATGGGGGCGCATGATGGCCATGTAGTGGAGTGGACGACAAACAGCAGCATAGCGGTCAAAGGCCATCACCACCAGGAGCACACACTCTGTGGAGCCCAGGGCTAGGTAGATGAAGAGTTGAGCCACGCACCCTCCACAAGTGATGGTGCGGTCAACCCCACAAAGGTTGACCAGGAGCCAGGGCACGGTGCTAGTGGTGAAGCAGAGGTCCAGGAGGGACAGGTGGGAGAGAAAGAAGTACATGGGTGTATGTAGCCGGAGGTCCAGCTGGGAGACAGCGATGATGATGGTGTTGCCAAAGAGAGTTAGGGAGTAGAAAATCGAAATAAAGACAAACAGGATGGGCTCCAGTTGCGGCCAATCTGAGAAGCCCACCAAAATGAAGCCATCTTCAAAACTGGTGTTGAAACTTCCCATAGCCTTTTGCCTGTCTAAACAGTAGAAGGAAATGGAATACCTCCTATACAAAGCACAAATTACAACATTATTTCGCGGGATTCCCTCAATATTAAATTTGCATTTTATTACCTATTTTTCTCTGTCATTTGTTGTGTCTGGTGTTCCTTCTCTTCTCTTCCTCAGAGTGGAAATCACTGGCTTGGGAATGATATGGCCTTTGTTTGAATCCTGGTCCTACTGCCTGTTTGTTCCGGGACTTCAGCCAGTCCACTCAGTCCTTTAGATCCAACATTTCCCCACCTGAAAGTAGAGATGATGTATCACAGCATTAGGGTCAAATGCAGTAATGTGGAAGCTGCTTTTAAAAGACTCAGGTGTAACACACGCAGCGTTACTATTTTATGTTGCTCTCATAGCAGGTGGCCTCTTTCAGTAGGTTACCCACCAGGCCTAACCAGACTGAGAGCCCTGTTTGACCTCTGGGTGCCTATCTGCTTTTTTCAACTATGGTCAGACCATACAATCCTGGAAGCCTCACACATGGCCAACAAATGATTGGAAAGAGCGTAGAGAAGAAAAAAAAAAAAAAACAATTAGCAACAAATATTTCCTATGGTGTGTCATCATGATGCCTGGAATACCACACAAACACACACACACACACACACACACACACACACACACACACACACACACATACTCTCCCTCCCTCTCTCTCTCTTTCTCTCTTCAACTGATAAATCCATTCCTCAGTTGCCCAAGCAGAGCTGTTTTCTCCTCTCTAGCCTAATTCTCTTTGTATAGTTGCTCTCTAGCTCAGAGAGAGAAAAAGACGTACAAAAAGAATTCCAGTCACACTCACTGAAATTCTTTTTGTATATCTTTGTCCCTCTCTGAGCTGTGAGCTCCTTAGTGGTAGCTAACATATGAATGTAAAATAAATATTAATGTCTTTTGGCTGGGCACAATGGCTCACGCCTGTAATTCCAGCACTTTGGGAGGCTGACACGGGCAGATCACCTGAGGATATGAGTTCGAGACCAGCCTGGCCAAAATGACGAAATCGCATCTCTACTAAAAA
>NW_016107949.1:653690-655906 GCF_001604975.1 Cebus imitator | reverse complement strand
AAAAAAAAAACAAAAAAAAAACAGCCAGGAGTAGTGGTGGGCACCTGTAATCCCAGCTTCTTGGGAGGCTGAGGCAAGAGAATCACTGGAACCTGGGAGTTGGAGGTTGCAGTGAGCTGAGATTGTGCCACTGCACTCAAGCCTGGGCAACAAAGTGGGACTCCATCTCAAAAAAAAAAAAAAAATAGTGTCTTTTTTTAGGCTACACAAGAGGTGCTAAATTAATTTTCATTCAGGGCACATAGTAGATGTTGAATAAATTTCACTAAGTGAAACATGAGGCTATCCCTTCAAATCTCATCAAAATTCATTTCTTCTAAAAAACCTGAGATTACTAACACATTTTGATAAACTGTGAAAGTGAGATATGCATAAAAATTTGGTCTCCTTTAAAGTTCATATGACAAAAAATCTAAACAGTATTATAAGTATGTCAGAAAGCGAAAAAGGGAACAGGGGTCTCAAATATGCTCAACATGAATAATTTTTGCCAAATTAACTCTATCCTCATTTTAAGTTTACTGAACTGAAGATCATCATCAATGGATCAATGCTGGACCAATGACTCCAGTAAGGCATTTGGACACCACCTTTTCCACAAGGGCTCCACCCTTGACGCCTTTGTGGAAAAGATGAATAAAATGTGAATTAATAATAGCAAAGAGGTAATTCATATGTATTAACCAATACATCAACACCATTTTTTGAATGACCGCCATAGTAGATTGCAATGGCATTACTGTTCATATCAGGTCCCTACAGATCAACTCTACTCCTGACCAGCTGTGAGGCCTATTCTGAGAAATTTTGTTTCTGTGAGTCTCAGTTTACTTACCTATAAAACAGACAAAATAACTTATTTCCCAGGACTTGGATTGGAATTAAAGGATGTGATGCATTCAGTAAGCTACAAAGAATATGCTACATATACTTCTAACACTTGTCTGTTTCTATCAGTAATCTTTAACTGTGTCTTTTACTTACCATTGTATCATCATCTTCCAGTGCAGAGCCTGGTGAATAAAGCATGCTCAACAAATATTATTGAATGAATTAATGAAGACATTCCTAAAGCTGGCACCATGCTCAGTGCACATAAATGTTCCAGAAATATTTGTTTCCCATGCAACATGAATGTATTAATACATTGACAATGCTTCTTGTTTAGCAGCACAGTTTTTAATCATTCCTGATCTATATTTTTATCAATTATTTTTACAGTGACATATAGATATATTTAGTATATTTCCAATTGAACAAAAGCTTAGAAATACAATTAATATAATAAATAATAGGACAGTAACCCAAAAGGATTTCACTACAATGAAACAAGAATCCTTAAAGCAATAAATAGCCACCATAGTAGATAAGATAACAAGATAGCATGGAACTGGGAAAACTGAACTTAGCTTTGAAACCTCAGCTGAACAAATGTAGAATGGAAGAGACCAAAATTGCAGACTTGACAGCCATTCATTAAAGAAACAGAAGACAAGGATGATGTGAAAGGGCACTGACTAAAAACAAAACACCAGTCAGGAGTACACACTAACTGCTGAATTTTACCAAATGCAGGCTCAGCCTAGACAAAAATCATAATGCAGAGCCTGACCATTCCAGTTTGCAAGGACACCTAAAGGTCATTTCCTCACAGCCCCTTGCACCATCTGCTGATCCCCTATACAGAATCTGAAACCAAGAGCTCACGTAGTAAAGCCTCTGCCCCGCTTCCTCATCCACGATCTGGTGCCCCTTTATTTCTGTCAGCCCCTTGTTTCCATCTCTATGTGCCTTGTATTCCCTGATCCATCATGTCAACCATTGCCTTGCTAATATCCTTAACTCATTATCTATCCATCCCATGCACCCAATTTCAAAAGCACTCAATTTTCTAGAGTCTCTATGACTAAAATCAGATTAATAAATTCTGCTTAAAAGAATAATTCAGTTTTGCCAGTGCATTTTTAACTTTCCCCTCTCTAGTGGCTCTTACCCAAGAGAAATGATCTGTGGTCAAGCCTTTCCAATACCTTTCACCCCTTTCCTCCCCCTTTAGTTACTGCCCCATCTTTTTCCTCCCCAGCAGAGATAACTCCTTCAATAAGTGTATTGAAAGAGTTTCCTACCCATCTCATATGCAAGGATACACAAAGGCTCAAAATAAAGGGATGGAGGTAGATTTACCAAGCAAACGGAGAGCAAAAAAAAGCAGGAGT
>NW_016107949.1:641998-650082 GCF_001604975.1 Cebus imitator | reverse complement strand
CACATGTACCCCAAAACCTAAAATGCAATAAAATAAATAAATGGAAAAAAAAAAAAAAAAGAAAGAGTTTCCTGCGCTTGATATTTCAGCGACCTCTCCTTACACTCACTATTCAGCCCGCTGCTATATGGTTGTCCTCATCACATTTTATAGGAAAACACAGCAGACATTTTCAGGTCTCAACTTTGTCCTAGCATTTCATGTGTTGACTGCTGCCCCTTTCTACAAAACGCCTCTTCCCTTAACTCCTTAACTCCCTGATGTCTTCCTCCTTCTCTGCACATCCCTTACATGTTCAGGCTCCTTTTCTGGGTTCCGTTCCAGACCCTCTTCTCTTTAATCCTACAGAATCTTCCTGGAAATGCCATCCTCCCCAGAGCTTAAATCTCTAAGAGTCATTGTGTTGCAAACACCTAAATGTGTCTCTTTACTTCTAATCTGTCTCCTGAATTTCAGACTTCTATAGTTCATCTGTATTAACCTTTTTATTTCCTATAGTTCATCTGTATGCCTTTTAAGTTTCTATATTTCTGATGCTCTAATATTTTGAGGCTTTACTGACCCCAGAGGGATGCCTCTCCCAGGGCTGGCAATTCCTAGGGATAGTGTAGGGCTAGCCTGAAAGCACAGCTCTTATATGCAAACCAAGCCACCAGACCCACACCCCAACCAAAAATTCACGCTATCTTTACTGGGCTCTCACACTGTGGGCCACTGTCCTTCTGTGCTAATCATCACCCACAGGCCTAAGAACCAGATAGCAAGGTCTTTATATCCCAGAGTGTGCTCAGATTATTCAACCAGGCCACCAGAGGCCAGCATCCCCTGCCTTGCCAGTTCCTTCCTAGGGGAACCACAGCAAAGGCTCTTGTCCATGGCTTCCTTGCTCCTCTGCCTCCTAACTGTGTGCTTCACCATATGGCCCTGCATAGCCCATCATGCTCCCTCCTTCAGGGAGCTGTGAGTAACAAACCACCTTTTAA
The DNA here is from genome assembly GCF_001604975.1 of Cebus imitator. Lineage (NCBI taxonomy): Eukaryota > Metazoa > Chordata > Mammalia > Primates > Cebidae > Cebus > Cebus imitator. The sequence continues at coordinate 649,099 of NW_016107949.1, read as the reverse complement.
ATGGCACTCATCTCCCAATCTGCTGGCCTCACCACACGTGCCTGTTAAAAACAAAACCTGCCTGTTAAATCTCCATCTTCTTGCTGATCATCTCCTCTCAGATGATTCCTAGATACCAGAACCTCAGCATGTCCAATACTGAACTCATCATTTTCCCCCTAAAAAACTGCCTCCCGCTCTGTGTGCTAGGGGAAGGGCACCAGCAAACTATACAGTTTACCAAAATAGAAAACTGGTCATCAGCCTCTATATCCCACTTGATTCAAGTCACAGTGTCCAAGTCACTTTACCTGAAACAGCAACTCTCAACCCAGGGCAATTTTACCCCTCAGGGGACATTTGGCAATGTCTGTAGACATTTTTCACTGATACAACTGGCATCCAGTGCTTTGAGGCCAGGAGTGCTGCTAAACATCCAACAATGCACAGGACAGCCCTCCTACCTCAACACACGCAGAATTATCTGGCCCAAACATGTTAATTGGGCTAATGTTAAGAAAGTCTTCTCTAAGAGGTATTCTGATTTCTCCTAAGTCCTTGCTCTATGATCCTATAGTGCATTGTACTTTCCCATATACAATTTACCATGTTCAACTTAATTTCTGATTTAATTCCCTGTCCCACCACCCTAGAGCTCACAGAGAGCAGAGCTGGGTCCCTCTTGTTCACAATTACAGTTTTAGTGCCTAGAACAATGACTAGCACATAAAAGTGCTTGATCATTAAGTCCCTGGTGCATGCAGGCACTCACCTGCACCAGCTCTTTGACAGGTCCTTAGAAATACATGATGTCTTGCTGCAGTTTCAGTCTTATTTGGAAAGCAGGATGTGGAGGTAGTCCTGCATCCCTGGGGTCTGGTGCCTTTTATCTGGAATCTGGTGCATTAGGAGAAAGTCTCAATGTGTACGTAATGTCTAGGTTAAACCTTTTTCTATCTCTGCTCCATCATATTGGCTTTCTTCTGCCTGATCAAGGCCTTGGGACTTGCCTGACTGCTTGTGAGCACCTTCTCTGGGGAACGTGTCCTGCTTCCTAATTCCCAGAGTCCTGCTGAGAATAGGCTGATCTCTAGAACCATAACATCCATGCCATGCCAACAGGAAACATTGCATTAAATCTCGTGCTTCCTGAGGCCAGTGACTCCCTATGTTCCTCATGGCTCAGCATCCCCTCCCTGCACTCGCCACAGGTCTATGTCTTAGAAAGCCAAAATGTTTTATTGAGACAGGCTGAAAGCAGCTGCCTTATTTACATTAGCATAGGAAAGAGATAGAGACGATAAAAGACTTTCCCAGTTTGTCTGTTTACCCCACATCCCTTTGTCTCTACTCTGTCTACTCATGTAAATTTTGTGCTGGATGGTCCTCTCATGGGGAGATCAAAGGAGAATTACCCCTTAATAGTATTTACTCTGGGCCCAGAACCTAAAGCTTTTATCTGTCATAAACCTTTTTTTAACCATGTTAAATTATCTGCAAGTGTGTTAACTTAGAACTTGTGTTGTAAAATCTGACTGAATAAATGTGTGGATGGACAGGGATCTTGGCCAATTGGCTGCAGTTTGCCCTCTGACAGCAGCCAACGACCATCCCTAGCCCAGTTGAATCACTGTAATGGTGTGAGTGCATTTATTCATCTGTCATTGAGTCAGGGTCTGCAGGCCAGACCTCTACAGGTGGTGGTCCAAGTCTCACATATCTGGTAATCATGAAAACAAAAACTCTTCTTACAGACTCCCTGGGGGCTCTTTCAACAGCAGATGCAAATTAGTCCTCACATGAAACCAATGTTGGGCTTCAGACATTCCTAGTCCTATGTCTCATAACCCAAGATAGTTTGACCATAAGGCAAGTCCTAATCAAACCAGCTTGGATACTGGGAAGCATTCAGCCTTATGTAGAGGATCCCAGTGCAACTCTCAACCCAGAGCAATTTTACTCCTCACTGAGAAGTGAGGAAGGTCTCAACAGGGGACCAACCAGAATAAACACAAATCCCCTTCCCACAGACAGCCCTCCAAATATTGAAGGAAACAACTGTGCTATGCAAGCATTGCTGAATTCCATATTTCTCAAGTGAAGGTGATAGCTTCAACACATCTATACCCTTCTGTATTTCCCAAATCTGTCATTTCAGCAAAGAAAGAAAATGACATTAGGCTGATATAAGTGATCTCTACTGATTCATTTTCATCTCAGCCTTCCCTAAGTGTTAATAAATGGTCCTTGCACAACTTCACATTTTAAAAAATATATACATTTCCCATGCTCAGACAGAATTTTGAGTATTTTGCATGCTCTTGGCATTAGACTTGGATTAAAACTTTGACAAAGTCATAGTATCAAAGAACAATAAAACCAGTAAGTCATCTGAAAACACACTGCATGAGAAATAGGCATTTTACATTTTATTTTTAATTGACACATAATAATTGTACATAGGTATGAGGTACACAGACATATTTAGATGTATACAGTACATAATGCACAATTCAGGGTAATTATAAATACCATATTTATCAAATTAGGCATTTTAATTGAGTTTTTAGATCAGAAAATAGATGTCTCAAAGGCAAGCCTGATGGCATGTATGCAAGTTTGAAGATCTCATGTGGAGAATGTGGTGAACTTGCATTGTTCTTCCACAAAGGTCAAAACTGGTGAAACTTACAGGAGAATAGACTGTGGCTTAATATTTTTAAAATAATAATAAACAACTTGCATAAAATGAAGCAGTCTAAAAGTAGGCTGCCTGGAAATGTGATATTCCCATCACTTGAAAGCTTCCTGCTCATTCAGAGGGTGAAAGTTAACTTCAGGATGATGTGAAAATGTTCCTGCATTAACCGGAAGATTTGTTAGCGGTTTCAAGCATCCCACCCAACCCCAATGTTCTATATTTTTCTAATCTTAAATTATCTTTTTAAAATTTAGCCCCTACCTTTATCCCCTTGGCATACATAAAGCATTCTTACATTTGCATATTTGATACTGTTGAATTTCTGCATTACAAAGATCGGTGGTTGTACTCACCTCTCTGGGTTTTGTTTTTAGAATTTTTTTTTTTTTAGACAGGGTCTCACTCTGTCATCCAAGCTGGAGTGAAGTAGCACTAGTGATCTTCCCCTCTCAGCCTCCTCCTGAGTAAGCTGGGTCTATAGGCATGCACCATCACACCTGGCTTTTTTTTTTTTTTTTTTAAGAGACTGGGTCTCCCTATCTTGCCCAAACTGGTCTTGAACTACTGGGGTCAAGCAATCTTGTGGCCTCAGCCTCCCAAAGCACTGGGATTATAGGCATGAGTCACTATGCCTGGTCTTTGCTCATCTCTGGGTGTGTCTGTGTGTACTTCTGTGTGTCTATGCATAACCTCTAAAAATAGTACACTTCTTGAAATCAGAAATCATATTTAAACTATTTTCAACAGCATGTAGTACTATATTCTTTATATTATTCATGCAATAATATTGTCTGATTATAATAGAGCCACATTCATGCCAGAAAATTTCATCCTATCTGAGTGAAGAAGGAGGTTCTATAAACTCCTTCCAAAACACCTTCATTGGTAGAACATTTGACCTTAAATTTTAATCTAATTTCACCTTTTTATTATAACTGCATGTGTAGCTCTCCTTTGAGTTTTTGGAAGATTAAACCCACAATTAACACTTGCTAGGCACCAAAGCATCCTTCCACACAGCCTCCTCTTCTGTAGATACACCTGACCCTGTCTCTCTCACCCGAGAAATCACACAATATCTCATCATATTTCATGAGGCTTTAGGGTGATCTTTAAGATTCTTCCATAAAATACTTAATAGTAAGTATTTTGCAGTATAAGACCAGATAGCTATGGTTTGATTTCAGTAAGCTTAATTAACAAAGCCTGAATGAACAAGTTGCTTGTTTTAACCCTGACTCCCACACAGAACATTGTCTCCAAATAGGTTGGATTTCCTTCTGTCATCTAATTCTTGAAGAGGTCTTCCTGAATTTATCTTTAACAGCTCTGACCATTGCTCTATTCTTTGTCTCCTGGCACTGAGGCCTGTAATTTACTTTGCATATTAGAGCCCCAGCATCTTAGAATTTGAGTTTTAGAAGAAACTTCAAAAAGATTTTAAGCTTCACACTTTACAAAAAGAAATTTATTTATCTAAGTTTATTCAGTTGGAGAGAAGAAACAGAATTTTTTGACATGCCGTGTGCAGTTGAGCAAATGGATGAGTAAGTGGCAGAGAAAGACTCTATCAGTGATAAAATATGTTCTTGCATAAATTTAATAGCTCTATGTCCTCAAACTGGGGATCCTACACAAAGGAACCCAGTGCTAATTGCCTAATTAAATATTTTTAGTTTTCTGGATTTTTAACTTTTAAATCAGAGTAGCTCATCCAGTCAGTACTTACCCAGGCAGGGCTCCTGTCCTGGAGAATGGATGGTTACATAAGCTCCCTCCCTGGGCAGGGAAAACTGCCAAGGCTCATTGCCTATCAGGCAGGAGCATCCTTCCCAGGCACCTTTGCTTACTCGCCCTAACCAACTCAGCCCTGGAGGAGCTGGTATCTTACCAAACCATCTCCTGACCCTTATGGTCAATAGCAATCCTGCCCTAGGGGCATTTCCAAGGCCTCCTTAAGAGGAATAGAGGGAGACTTGTTTACCAAGTATGGCCTTGAAGACCTCTGGGCCTCGATGTGGCAATTAAAATCAACTGACTGAACCAAAATTTGCCTTGAGTCCTCAATTCTCTTTATTCCCCATACTCTGCCTAAATCTATTCAGTATCCTCAGAACACAATTATTCCCTTGGTGAATGCGACTCTGCATCCTGGGATTCTGCACACTTCTGCTTTGATCCAAATCCTTCTAGCCCTTCACCAATCAGACTAAATGACTCATCTCTCTTGGAGCCTACCATATTCACCACCTCAAGTCTCTTCCTTCCCTGAGCTCAATCTATATGCCTCTTATTTATTCTTTTGCATTGCGGCACTGGATAGGATTTTTTGTATGATTTTAAATAAAAGCGTTGAGATTAGCCATCTTTGCCTTTTTCTTGATTTTAACAGTAAGGCATTCAATCACCATTACATATCTTGTTAGCTACAGGGGATTTTTGTAGATGCCTTTATCAGTTTGAGGAAGTTTCCTTCTATTAGTGTGCTGAGAGTTTTATCATAAATATATTTTGAATTTTGTCATGCTTTACTTTATCAATGTACATGATCATGTGGTTCTTCTTTTTTGGACTGTTGATATAGAGAACTATATTAATTAATTTTTTAATGTTGAGCCACCCTTGAATTCCTGGGATGAGCTCACTTTAGTTGTAGTGTGTTCTTATTTTTACATATTTTTAATTTAATTTACTAATAATTTGTTGAGAATTATCTGTGCTTATGAAATATATTGGTCTGCATTCTAATTTTCTTGAGCTATCTAGTTTTGGTATTGGTGAATACTGGCATCATATATTAAGTTGGAAGAGATCCCCCTCTTCTATTTTTGGAAAGTAATCATGAAACTTAAAGCTTTTTGTTAGGGGGATACACATTTGAAATTGCAATCTTATTGGAAAATTAACTCTTTTATGATTATATAACATTCTTCATTATCCCAGGCAATTTTCTTTGCTCTAAAGTTCATTTTAGGAAGAGAGGAAGTCAAATTATCCCTGTTTGCAGATGACATGATCGTATATGTAGAAAACCCCACCATCTCAGCCCAAAAGTTTCTTAAGCTGATAAGGAACTTCAGCAAAGTCTCAGGATACAAAATCAATCTGTAAAAATTGCTAGCATTCCTATACACTAACAACAGTCAAGCCAAGAGCCAAATCATTAATGATCTCCCATTTACAATATCCACAAGAAGAAGAAAATACCTAGGAATTCAGCTAAGTAGGGAGGTGAAAAATCTCTACAAGGAGAACTACAAACCACTGTCCAAAGAAATCAGAGATGACACAAACAAATGGAAAAATCTCTTATGCTCACAAATAGGAACAATCAATATCATTAAAATGGCCATATTGCCCAAGGTGATTTATAGATTCAATGCTATTCCCCTTAAACTACCATTGACATTCTTCACAGAACTAGAAAAAATTATAATAAAATTCATATGGAACCAAAACGAGCCCCAAAAGCCAAGGAAACCCTAAGCAAAAAGAACAACACTGAAGGCATCACACTACCCGACTTCAAACTATATTGCATTGTTACAGTAACCACAACAGTATGGTACTGGTACAAGAACAGACACATATACTGATGGAATGGGATAGAGAGCCCAGAAATAAGACTGCACACCTACAACTATCTGATATTCAACAAATCTTACAAAAACAAGCAATGGGGAAAGGATTCCCTATTCAACAAATGGTGCTGGGATAATGGCTAACCATACGCAGGAGATTGAAACTGGACCCCTTCCTTATACCATACACAAGTGTTAACTCAGTATGGATTAAAGACTTAAATGTAAAACCCAAAACTATAAAAACCCTGGAAGACAACCTAGGCAATACCATTTAGGACATAGGAATGGGCAAAGATTTCTTGACAAAGACACCAAAAGCAACTGCAACAAAGATGAAAATTGACAAATGGGATTTAATTAAACTAAAGAGGTTCTGAACAGCAAAAGAAACTATCAACATAGTAAACAGACAACCTACCGAATGGGAGAAAGTCTTTGCAAACTATGCATTTGGCAGAGATCTAATATCCAGCATCTATTAATATAAGGATCTAAATAAATTTACAAGAAAAAAACATCCCCTTTAAAAAGTGGGCAAAGGACTTGAACAGACACTTCTTAAAAGAAAACATACATGTGTCCAACAAGCATGTGAAAAAAAAGCTCAACATCACTGATCATTAGAGAAATGCAAATCAAAACCACAATGAGATAGCATCTTACACCAGTCAGAATGACTACTATTAAAAAGTCAGAAATAACAGATGCTGGTGAGGCTGGGTAAAAAAAGGAATGCTTGTTCTCACTCATAGGCAGGTGTTGAACAATGAGAACACATGGACACAGGGAGGGGAGCACTACACACTGGGGTCTGTTGGGGGGAAATAGGGGAAGGTC
>NW_016107949.1:640495-641907 GCF_001604975.1 Cebus imitator | reverse complement strand
GGGGAGAGATAGCATGGGGATAAATGCCAGATATAGGTGATGGGGAGGAAGGCAGCAAATCACACTGCCATGTGTGTACCTATGCAACAATCTTGCATGTTCTTCACATGTACCCCAAACCCTAAAATGCAATAAAATAAAAAAAAAGAAATGCTTTTACACTATTGGTGGAAGTGTAAGTTAGTTCAACCACTGTAGAAGACAGTGTGGCAATTCCTCAAAGACCTGAATACAGCAATACCATTCAACCCAGCAATCATATTACTGGGTATATACCCAAAGGAATAGGAATTGTTTTATTATAAAGACACATTCATGTGTATGTTCATTGCAGCACTGTTTACAATACCAAAGACATGGAATCAGCCTAAATGCCCATCAATGATAGACTGTATAAAGAAAATGTGGTACATAAATACCATGGAATACTATGCAGCCATAAAAAAAGACAAGGTCATGTCCTTTTCAGGGGCATGGATAGAGCTGGAGGCCATTATCATTAGCAAACTAATGCAGAAACAGAAAGCCAAATACTTCATGTTCTCATTTACAAAGGATGGGAGCTAAATGATGAGAACACATGGACAGGAACAGCACACACTGTGGCCTAACTGAGAGAGGAGGTTGGGAGGAGGGAGAAGATCAGTAAAAATAACTAATGGGTACTAGACTTAATACCTGGGTGATTAAATAATCTATACAACAAACCCACATGACACGAGTTTATCCATGTAACAAACCTGCGCATGTACCCATTAACTTAAAAGTTTTTGAGACCAGGCACAGTGGCTTATGCCTGTAATCCAAGAACTTTGGGAGATCGAGGTGGGAAGATTATCAGGTCAAGAGATCAAGATCATCCTAGCCAGCATGGTGAAACCCTGTCTCTACTAAAAATACAAAAATTAGCCAGGCATGGTGGGGAGTGCCTGTAGTCCCAGCTACTCAGAGATTTGAGGCAGGAGAATCACTTGAACCTGGGAGGTAGAGGTTGCAGTGAGCCGAGATCATGCCACTGCACTCCAGCCTGGAATACAGAGTGAGACTCCATCTCCAAAAAAAAAAGTTTTTGAAAAAGAAAAATAAATAAATAAAGTTTATTGTGTTTGATATTACAGTAGCCACTCCACCTTTTCTTTTATTATTGTTTACATGGTATATAATTTTTCATCTTTTTGTTTTTAATTTTATGGGTACAGGTTTTAGGAACAGCTCAGGATTGCAGCTCCCAGTGAAAGCGCAGAGGGTGAGTGGACGCCGTGTTTTTATTGCCCACAGACTAGGAAATTCCCGGGCAGAGGTGCTCCACGGTCGCCAAGCGCGGCTGTTTCGGCCAGCGCGGCTGTGCCGGCCAGCGCCGCTGCTTTGCCCCGCGCGGCTGCTTTGTCGGCGCCCCGGAGCCGCGGTTCTCC
>NW_016107949.1:633300-635036 GCF_001604975.1 Cebus imitator | reverse complement strand
TAAAATGCAATAAAATAAATGGGGAAAAAAAAAAAAGAAATAAATACCAAGTCACATGCAAAAAAAAAAAAAAAATTTATGGGTACATAGTAGGTGTATATATTTACGGGGTATATGAGATGTCTTGATACAGCCATGCAATGCATAATAATCACATCACAGAGAATAGGATATCCATCTCTTTAAGCATTTATCTCTTGTGTTACAAACAATCCAATTACATTCTTTTAGTTATTTTTAAATGTACAATTACGTTATTATCGACTGTAGTCACCCTATTAAATAATAGATCTTATTCACCCGTTCTATTTTTTTACACCTATTAACCGTCCCACCTCCCCTCAGCTGCCCATGACCCTTCCCACTCTCCGGTAATGATCCTATTACTTTCTACATCCAATTGTTTTGATTTTTTAGATCCCACAAATAAGTGAGAACATGTAGTGTTTGTCTTTCTGTGCCTGGCTTATTTTACTTAACATAATCATCTCTAGTTCCATCCATATGGTTGCAAATGACTGAATCTCATTCTTTTTATGGCTGAATAGTACCCCATTGTGTATATGTACCATATTTTCTTTATCCATTTATCTGTTGATGGACACTTAAGTTGCTTCCAAATCTTAGCTATTGTGAACAGTGTTGCAATAAACATAGGAGTGCAGGTATTTCTTTGATATACTGATTTCCTTTCTTTGAGGTATATATTCGATAGTGAGATTGCTGGATCATATGGTAGCTCTATTTTTAGTTTTTTGAGGAACCTCCAAACTGTTTTCAATAGTAGTTATACTAAGTTACATTCCTAACAACAGGGTATAAGAGTTCTCTTTTCTCCACATCATTGCTAGCATTTGTTATTGCCTGTTTTTGGATATAAGCCATTTTAACTGGAGTGAGATGGTATCTTATTGTAGTTTTGATTTGCATTTCTCTGATGATCAATGATGTTGAGCACCTTTTTGTATGCCTGTTGGCCAATTGTGTGTCTTGTTTTTGTTTTTGTTTTTTTGAGATGGAGTCTCACTCTCTAACCCAGGCTGGAGTGCAGTGGTGCAATCTCAGCTCACTGCTGAGAGATAGGGATCTAATTTCATTTTTCTGCATATGGAGATCCAGTTTTCCAAGCATCATTAATTGAAGAGACCACCTTTTCTCCCATGTATGTCCTTGACACATTTGTCAAAAATGAGTTCACTGTAGGTGTGTGAATTTGTTTCTGTGTTCTCTAGTCTGTTCTATTGGTCTATGTGTCTGTTTTTATGCCAGTACCATGCTGTTTTGATTACTATAGCTCTATAGTATAATTTGAAATCAGGTAATGTGATTCCTGCAGTTTTGTTCTATTTGCTCAGAATAACTTTAGCTTTAGCTATTCTGGTTTTTTCTTTTTATGGTTCCATGTAAGATTTAGTATTTTTTTCTATTTATTTAGAAATTTTATTGGCATTTTGATAGAGATTGCATTGAATCTGCAGGTTGCTTTAGATACTATGGACCATTTAACAATATAAATCTTCTGATTCATAAACATGAAATATTTTTCCTTTTTTCGTGTCCTTTTCAATTTCCTTCATCATTGTTTTATAGTTTTCACTATAGACATCTTTTTTTTTTATTCTTTTTTTTCCTCTCTGAGCAATCCTTTATTATTATTTTTTAATTTATTTTACTTTAGGTGCATACTATATCTGGCATTTCTCCCCATGTTATCCCTCCCCATCCTCCCCTCCCTC
>NW_016107949.1:625164-632339 GCF_001604975.1 Cebus imitator | reverse complement strand
AAAAAAAAAAAAAAAATAGCTGGGCATGTTGGCATATGCTTGTGGTCCCAGCTACTTGGAAGGCTGAGGTGGGAGGACTGCTTGAGCCCCAGGAAGTTGAGGCTGCAGTAAGCCTAGATCACACCACTCCACTCCAGCCACGGCAACAGAGCAAGATCCTATCTCAAAGGAAAAAAAAAGAATCAATATTTTACAATTTCAAGTGGAATGTAGAAGCCTTACCATCATAGAGATTCTTTTACTATTTTATCTTTATGTCATAGTTGTCTTATATGTTACTTCTACATACAGTTAATCTCTATTATTTGCAGATTTTGTATTTGTGAATTTCCCTACTAACTAGAATTATTTATAACCCCACAATCAATACTCACAGTGCTTTTTTGCAAGTCATTCACAGAACATGGGCAGAGTGGAAAAACATTTGAGTCATACAAAGTGCACATTCCTAGCTAAGGGTAACCAAGGTGATGTTTGTTTTTTCTTCTTGTTTCAGGTTTCATAAAGAAATGACCAGAGACTGGAGATGGTAGGCAGCAGTGAAATGTAATAGCTCCAGATTTGGGGCCAGTTGAGTGGGCTTTAAATTCCAGCTTTGAAAGTCGTTTAGTGTGGAAACCTCAGGCAAGTCACTTAACACTCTTGAAACTTTTTCCCTTTTGTAAAATAAAGAAAATGGAATCTGCTAAAATAAATTATTGTTAGGATTTAAGATTACAATCTATGTGATATATATGTTACTAGGTAAATGTGTGTGTGTGTATGTATAAAATCTGGGAGCAGTGGTTCAATATTCACTAATTCAGTGTTCACAGTGACTTAATAGAACGTGATAACCATGAATAATGAGAATCAACTGTTCATTGAAAACCTCATCAAACAGTGTTGTAATTTTTGTTTTCAACTGTAGAATATATTTTAGAGAGCTCAAGAGGAGATAATATTATATTTACCAAGATATTTAGTATTTCTATTACTCTTTCTGCATTTTTGAAGTTCCAAGTTTTTAAATATTATTTCCCTTCTGTCTGGAGAACTTATTTTAGCAATTCTTCTACAGTATGTCTGCTACACATAAACACTTATTTTTCCTCCAACTGACAATATCTTCATTTTGCCCTTATTACTTAGCAATATTTTCACTGAATATAGTATTCTGGGTTTGCAGTTATTTTCTTTCAGTGCTTTACAAATGTTGTTCCACAGTCTTCTAGGCTGTGTAAGTTCTGCTGAGAAATTCACAGTAATTTAAATCATTGTTTCCTTATAGAGAAGCCACCATTTTTTATCTTGGTGCTTTCAATTTTTTTCTGTCTTTAGTTCTCAAAAATTTGATTATGATGTGCTCAGGGTATGGACTTTCAGGGGTTGATCATGTTTGGAAATCATAGAGCTTCTTGAATGTGTAGGTTTATATTTTTTGCCAAATTTGGGAAATTTTCAGCCATTATGTCTTCATGTATTTTTTCAGCATGATACTCTTTCTCTTCTCCTTCCTGGTATCTGACAACATAAATAGTGAATCTCTTATTATTATTCTACACGTCCTTCTGGCTTTATTTTTAGAATCTATCTCTTCTCTCTTGTTCAGATTAGGTAACTTTCATTGATCTATTTTCAAGTGAACTGATTTTTTTTTCTCCATCATATCCATGCTGCCATTGGGTCCATCTGTGAGGACTTTTTTGTTAATTTGTTATATATTTCATTTCTAAACATCTTCTTTTTTTTTTGGATGTCTATATTTTGCATTCATTTCAGAATTGCTCATGATTGCTTATTGAATATTTGTATAGTAGCTACTTTAAATTCTTTGTCACATAATTCCAAATCTTGGCATTGGCACCCATTGATTGTCTTTCACCATGTGGATTGAGATGTTCCTGGTTCCTTGTATCTGAAGTAATTTTGGATTGTGTCTTGAATATTTTGAATATTATGTTATGAGGTCATAGGTCTTACAGAGAATGTTAATATTTTTGCCTTAGCAAGTGTGAAAGAAAAATATCTTGGGCCCCCAAAATCACTAAGCTAAAGGAAAAATTCAAGCTGGGAACTGCTCAGGGCAAATCTGCCTCCCATTCTTTCAAAGTCATCCCTTTGCTCCCTGAGATAGATGCATATTCTGATTGCCTCCTTTGGAAAACATTATCAGAAACTCAGAAGAATGCAACCATTCATCTCTCACCTACCTGTGAACTGGAAACTTCCAGTTGTCCCTGCCTTTCTGGATGGAATCAATGTACTTCTTACATATATTGATTGATGTCTCATGTCTCTCTAAAATGCATAAAACAAAGCTGTGCCCCATCCACCTTGGGCACATGTTGTCAGGACTTCCTGTGTCATGGGCATTCATCATCCACCTTGACAAAATAAACTTTCTAAATTAACTGAGATCTGTCTCAAATTTTCAGGGTTCACACAAGCAATTGACCTACTTCACTTCAAGCCACAAGTTCCAGCTTACCTTTTGTGGCTTATGATTCTAATGTCGGTTTTCAAGGCCTTTGTATAACTATTCTGATCTGTTTTATATGTGTACCATCCAGAGGTTTGTCTGGGACCTGAGCATGCTTTCTATTTGTGGAGCAACAAAAGTCTTTTTTATATACTGATTAGGTTCAGATCTATGTTTATGTAGCTCAAAGTGAGCCCAGGAATTCATGAATAGCATATAGGATAACTTTTCATATCTTCCCTGTCTTTGTCAATATCTCTATCCCTCTCCCTCTCCCTCTCCCTCTTCCTCTTCCATCTCCACAGTACTATCTAGCTCCCTGGGACTCTTCTTTTTTTAGTCCTCCAGACAGAAATGTTGTACTTTTCATACTATGTTAGTCCATTTTGCATCCTTATAAAGGAATACCTGAGACTGGGTAATTTATAAAGAAGAAGGGTTTATTTGCTCATGGTTTTGCAGGCTGAACAGGCAGGGCACCAGCATCTGCTTACCTTCTGGTGAGGCTTCCAGAAGCTTTTACTCATAGCAGAAGGTGAAATGAGAGCCAGTATGTCACACGGTGAGAGAGGAGCCAAAAGAGAGAGACAGGAGGTGCCAGGCTGTTTAAACAACCAGCTGTTCTGTGAACTCATTACTGCAGGAAGGGCACAAACACATTCGTGAAGGGTCCACCCACATAACTCAAACACCTCCATTAGGCCCTACCTTCAATACTGGGGAATCACATTTCAACTTGATATTTAAAAAGACATGCATCCAATCCATATCAGGTGACTACCGTACACTTCTGTAACTGCACCTACATCTGGGGCCAAAAGGCAGGAAGACTTAAAAAAATTAATAAAGCTTTGTGGGCATTGACTATTGTGACTCCTGTTGTGGGCTTCCATTGAACCTCTGCTTTCAACAAAGATTTGCTTGGAGCCTGGTACATGAGAGAATGGAGACAAGAAAAAATAACTGTGCATATTTATGGGGGAGAATGTGATGTTTCGATGCATGTATATATTATGTAACAATCCAGTCAGGATATTTAACATATCTATCACCTCAAACATTTATCATTTCTTTGTGAAACCCTTTCTTCTCATCATAATAAAATATGCAATACAATACTATTAACTATAGTCATCCTGCTGTGCTATAGAAGAGCAGAACCTATTCCTCCTATGTAATCATAATTGTGTAGCTGTTGACCAATCTCTTCCCAATCTTCCCTCTCTTTGTCAATATCTCTATCTCTCTCCCTCTCCCTCTACCTCTCCCTCTCCCTCTCCCTCTTCCATCTCCACAGTACTATCTAGCTCCCTGGGACTCTTCTTTTTTTAGTCCTCCAGGCAGAAATGTATCCGCGTTCTCCACCATCTAGTAACCATTATTCTACTCTAAACTTTTATGAAATCAGCTTTTTTATATTCCACAAATCAATGAGATCCAGCAGTATTTGTTTCTGTATCTGGCTTATTTTATTTAACATAAGGTTCCTCAAGTTTATCTGTGTTGTCACAAATGACAGAATTTCATTTTTATGGCTCCATAGTTTTTTGGGGTTTTTTTTGAGACAGTCTTGCTCTGTCACCAGGCGCCAGGCTGGAGTGCAGTGGCATGATCTCGGATCACTGCAACCTCCACCTCCCAGGTTCAAGCAACTCTCCTCTCTCAGCCTCCCGAGCAGCTGGGACTACAGGTGTGCGCCACCACGCCCAGCCAATTTTTGTATTTTTAGTAAAGACGGGGTTTCACCATGTTGGCCAGGATGGTCTCGATCTCTTGACCTCGTGATCCACCCACCTTGGCCTCCCAAAGTGCTGGGATTACAGATGTGAGCCACTGCGCCCAGCCCATTTTTAAAATTAATTGATTCATTGATAGACAAAGGTTGACACCATATCTCAGCTATTGGGAATAGTGATGTAATTAACATGGGAGTGAAGGTATCTCTTTGACATTACTGATTTCATTTTCTTTGGATGATTACCCAGTAGCAGGATTGCTGGACCACATGGTTATTCTGTTTAATTTTTTGAGGAACCTTTATATTGCTATTCATAATGGCTGTACTAATTTACTTTCTCACCAACAGTTCATAAGAATTCCCATTTCTCCACACTCAAGCCAATATTTGTTATTTTTAATCTTTTTGATGATAGCCATTATAACATGAATGAGGTAATATCTCATAGTGTTGTGATTTGCAATTTCCTAATGATTAGTCATGTTAAGTACAGCCTTTGGCAAATCCTGTTTGCAAAAAGTAGCAGCACTGCATCTCTACACTCATCTTCTTGGAGCATTTGCTGCTGCTTTTCCCATCCTTCCTGAAGTTTTTCACAATTATCGCTATCTACCACCAAAAAGAAAAAGACCCTGGTCTGGAACTAATGCCTGCGGAAGAGCCTAATTTGATCCTGACCACCAACATCCTGCCTGGTGAAACTAATGGTCATGTCCACGTTACAAACAATGGTAGGCATGGTGGCGACTGTGCCTCCCTAACTTTCGTTTCTACAGCAGCATCCAATCCAACCATCCAAAGGCGCGTCTGCTTCTTGACCAAGCCGGGGAAGAGAGGAGGTGGCAAGGCCCAGCGGCAGTGGTATTCTCCACATGCAGGTGCAGCAGTGGTTCGGAGGAGTCCCCTCTCACGCTGCAGGCACACAAGAGGGAGGTGAGGAGCTGGGAAGAAAGAGGGCCACAGGGGCGGCTCTTTGGGAGAATCTGAGGCAGAGTTTGAATGGTGGCACCTGCTCCGGAGCGTGCAGCCCCTCCAAAGCGGGCGAAACAGCCCAGCCTTCTCAAGTTATTCTTCCTATGTCTTCTGGAAACTGTGTCCCTGATAAGAGATCTGCTATCAGTTGAATTGTCACACTTGCTTTTCAATAATCTGGGTTATTTACAACAGTTTTCTTTCTAATGTTGCCTTTTTACTGTCCCTTCAATTCTCTTTCTGGAACTCCTGTTGGAAGTTGTCAGAACCTCTCAGTCTATCTGTACACCTCTTATCTGTTTTTCTTTTTTAAAGGATGGGATCTCGCTATGTTGCCCAGACTGGTCTCTAACTACTGGGCTCAAGGAATCCTCCCTCCTCTGCTTCCCAAAGTGCTGGGATTACAGGAGTGAGCCAACAAGCCTGGCCATCAGCTCTTCTCTTTCTCTGTGTTCCTTGATCTCTCTGTTCTGTATTCTGGGAGCCCTCATTATTCATCAGCCCAATGATTAATGCAGTCTTTGAACAATCCCACCAATAGTTTTTTCTCATATTGCATTTTTGTTTCAAAAATAATACATTGTAATTCCAAGAGGTTATATTGCTTTTTTTTTTTTTTTTTTTTGGCTAACTATTCTTGTTTAATTTCTACTTATTTTGTTTTAATAATTTCTTGTCCTTTTTTGGCTTTATTGAAAGGAAAGTACTATGGCTTCTGTCCTTTTTTTAAATTGTGGTAAAATAAACATACAACTGACCATCTTAATCATTTAAGTGTATGGTTCAGCAGTGTTAAGTAAATTTACACTGCTGGGTTCCTTTGTCTTTTAAAATCTTTTTTTAAATAAACACGTTAGAGATTTTATTTTACTCATTAATGAGGGAATCAGGCAGACACTATAACCTGAAGAACAGATATATATATAGATTACAAATGTTGAAATGAATGTATAAATTGAGACAAACTGGGTTTTCCACAGGGGTGGGAAATCAGCTGGATCTCTATCCGACAGGACAGAATTTGCATGTCTATTGTCTATGGGAATATTTTGCATTGCTATCAGTAACTGAAAACAGAAATAGTTGTAAAAGACAATGAAAGATTAGAATCTGAACGCACTGCAGGGCTATCCTTTAGACAACACCAGGTTTTCCATTGAAGTACAATTCCTTTTTTTGTTTGTTTGTTTTACAAACCCTATAGCATCTCTTTCCTTTGACAGCCAAGGGGCCTGGGCCCTATTTATAAACAAATAACCTTGATGCCAGGACTCCTGGGCTTACTATTAAACATTCTTTTTTAGTTTTAATTTTTTATGTATTTAAAGGGTACACGTGCAGTTTTGTTACATGGATATGTTACATGGTGGTGGAGTCTGGGCTTTTCATATAGCTGTCACCGAAATAATGTACATTGTACTCATAAGGTAATTTTTTTCCCTACCCTACCACCACCCAATCATTCATCCATTCATCCACCATCCACCTACCACCCATCCACCCACCCATCCATCCACCCAATCATCCACTTATCATCCCTCCCACCCAGCCATCCATTCACCTATTCAGTAAATAGATATCCACCACCTACTCTGTGCCAGGCATTGTTCCAGGATATATATGGAGACATAGCAGTGACCAAGACATACCTGGTCAACCCCTTGTGGTTTCTGAACCAGTGAGGACACTTTTCATCCTCACATTACCTAATCCTCCATGGGGATTAGGTAATTTTTCAAACTTTTCATCCCTCAGCCCCCTTTCTCCTGCCTTTCCAAGTCTACAGTGTCTGTTATTCCATTCTGTATGTCCACATGTACATCATCTTTTTAAAAATATCTTTACTATACTTTTTCAAATCTTTTCCTCTGGTTATAGAGTGGGCTTGTGTTCTTATTGTTTAATTCTTTGTTGCCTATCTCAGCATTAGACATTTTGTGCTTTAGAATATTGTTTGGCACACTCATTTTTGGTAGCAATTTTAGTTTTTCCATTTTCTTTCTT
>NW_016107949.1:622581-625138 GCF_001604975.1 Cebus imitator | reverse complement strand
GGGCAACATATACTCCATCTCTTAAAAAAAATAAAAATACATTTATTATCTCATAGAGTTTGTGTTGGAGGGACCTACAAGCAGCTTAGCCAAGCTTTTTTAACACAGAGTCTCACTCTGTTGCCCAGGCTGGAGTGCAGCAGTGTGATCTCAGCTCACTGCAATCTCCACCTCCCGGATCCAAGCGATTCTCCTGCCTAAGCCTCCCAAGTAGCTGGGACTACAGGTGTACGTCCTCACACCCAGCTAATTTCTGTGTTTATAGTAGAGACAGGGTTTCACTACATTGGTCAGGCTGGCCTCAAACTTCTGACTTCAAGGGAACCACCCATCTCAGCCTTCCAAAGTGCTAGGATTATAGGTGTGAGCCACGGCACCCAGCCTAGTTTTTCCATTTTCTTTTTCCCTTGACTCATGTTTTCTCTTCTCCCTGCCTCCCCTCATTTATTTTCAGGCTCATATCTCTTGCCTATCAGATCGTTGGTCATCTCTACCCGGCCATCTAGGTTGGCAATTCAGGATCAGCATGTATGATGGATCTGAGGCCGGGCACAGTGGCTCACACCTGTAATTCTAGCACTTTGGGAGACTAAGGTAAGTAGATCACGTGAGGCCAGGAGTTTGAGACCAGCCTAGCCAACAAGGTGAAACCCATCTCTACTAAAAATACAAAAATTAGCTGAGCATGGTAGGACATGACTGTAGTCCCAGCTACATGGGAGGCTGAGGCGGGAGAATCACTTAAACCCAGGAGGCGGAGGTTGTAGTAAGCCAAGATTGTGCCACTGCATTCCAGCCTGGGTGACAGAGCAAGACTCTGTCTCAAAAAAAAAAAAAAAAGAAAGAAAGAAAGAAGTTAATTCTTTGAAGTAATATTGGACATTTGGGGCGTCCAATCACAGCATTGTGAAAGGAAAATAAATCTCTGGACCCCAAAATCACTAAGCCAAAGGGAAAGTCAAGCTCGGGACTGTGTCAGGCAAACCTGCTTTCCATTTTCTTCCTAAATAAGATAGCTACAAAGATTTTAAAAAAAAAAAAAAAAAGCTACATACCTCCCTCACGACTTGCCCACTGAGAAATTTTTTGCAGGCCCCAGATCTTTACCCCTAAAACAATTTTGTTGAATCTCACCCTGACAATGTAAATTGATAGCTTATCTTCACAGGTACGGGACAACAGGCAGAACTCAAAGTCATCCCTCTGCTCAAGTGAGACAAAGGCATAGCTGATTGCTTTCTCTGCACTATATTTACTTTATCTTATGTAAAAACGCAGATTCAGGAAGCTAGCTAAATGCATAAGTGACTATTCCTTTACTCCCCTCAGGTGTGAACAGCTGATCAAAGGCTCAAAAGAATGCAGCTATTTGCCTCTTACGTACCCACACCTTTAAAAAATTTCTTGTTCTTTCTCCAATATCTGCCCTTTTCCTTTAAATATTGAGGCCCTCAAAATCATCTTTGGATGGGGCATGGTGGCTCATGTCTGTAATCCCACCACTTTGGGAGTCTGAGACAGGCAGATCACAAGGTCAGGAGTTCAAGACCAGCCTGGCCAACATGGTGAAACCCCATTTCTACTGAAAATACAAAAAATTAGCCAGGTGTGGTGGCAGGTGCCTGTAGTGGTGGCAAGTGCCTGTAATCCCAGCTATTCAGGCGGCTGAGGCGGGAAAATAGCTTGAAACCAGAAGGAAGAGATTGCAGTGAGCCGAGATTGTACCACTACACTCCAGCCTGGGCAACAAAAATGAAACTCCATCTCAAAAAAATAATTTAAAAAATAATAATAAAAATAAAAATAAATCATCTTTGGAGAAGTTCGCAGACCTGCCTCCCAGGCATGTGTCCTTAACCTTCACAAATTAAAATTCTAAATTGATTGAGACTCATCACAGATACTTTTCATTTACAGCATTTAGAGACATTTTCCCTTCAGAAACTAATTTTATAATGACTGGTCCATACATGGACAAAACAAGTGCAGGACACTCTCAGATATGGTCTCACTGTTTTTGTTTCTCTTCCATTTCTGTTCCAGATATATTTGTTTTATACTAAAGTTGTGTCTATGTATCTTTTATTTCTACATTGTTGCTATGCGTTTGGAGGAGAGAATATTTCCAAAACATTATTCCACTTGTTATTTTGATCTAGAACTGGGCATATTATAAATATATATGGCAGATAAGAATCTAGCCCAATCTCACTGATGAAATTCCCGATAGACTTCCATCAAACTTCCTATCATCTTAGTTCTTAATTCAGCTCAACACTATCCCACTGTCACCCTAATGAATTCTGCTGAATATCACTATTGCGTTTCAGCATGAATTGATCCTATCATGAAGGTCAGTGGGATGATCACTTCATGGTTCTCTGAATGTGTCAAAGGAGAAGAGTGTTTGAAGCTGTTTCACATTTCTACAACATGAGGTTCTTGAGAAGGAGCTGTCTGTAGTAAGAAAAAAATGAGGAAAAAAAAAACGCTGTTGGCCAAAAAGCTGAGCGTGACCCAATTACTGTCTTCGTTGGACTTCAGCCCCATCTAGATT
>NW_016107949.1:596148-622567 GCF_001604975.1 Cebus imitator | reverse complement strand
GCTCTGTCACTAGGCTAGAGTGCAGTGGCACAATCTTGGCTCACTGCAAGATTGAATCCGCCTCCTGGACTCAAGCGATTCTCTTGCCTCAGCCTCCCAAGTAGCTGGGACTACAGGTCCGCGCCACCACGCCTAGCTAATAGTTGTATTTTTAGTAGAAACAGGGTTTCACCATGTCAGCCAGGATGGTCTCAATCTCTTGATCTCGTGATCCTCCCGCCTCAGCCTCTCAAAGTGCTGGAATTACAAGCATGAGCCACCGCGCCTGGCCCGCCGCACCTGGCCCTAAGCTTCCACTTTTTGAAACACTTTTTGAAATGTGTTTGAACATCTTACTCTTTCCTCTCCCACTCACCACACACTTGTCACAAAGCTAAACTTCTTACTTTCTCCTGACAGAAAGGGTCTGACAGTAAACCGTGACATGTTTAGATTACCATTACTTTAATCATTTAAGTGCAGTATCACTTCAGCCCCTGTCTACCACTGAATGGAGGCAGATAAATCAGTTTATCTGAGCTCCATGTGATCACCTGTTGGACCTCCTGAAGAAGCAGTCAGAAGACGCTAGCAAGAGAGTCTGACTTCCCACCCCAATTCCTCCCAAACCATTGTTCTCAAGAGATATGACTGGTGCTGGGCATGGTAGCTCATGCCTGTAATACCAGCACTATGGGAGGCTGACACAGGAAGATTGCTGGAGCCTAGGAGTTTGGGACCAGCCTAAGGAACATAGCAAAACCCTGTCTCTACAAATTCTTTTTTAATTAGCCAGGCATGGGCCAGGCGTGGTGGCTCATGCCTGTAATTCCAGCACTTTGGGAAGCCAAGGTAGGAAGATGACCTGAGGTCGGGAGTTCGAGACCAGCCTGATCAACATGGAGAAACCTCTTCTCTACTAAAAATACAAAATTAGCTGGGCATGGTGGCACATGCCTGTAATCCCAGCTACTCAGGAGGCTGAGGCAGGAGAATCACTTGAACCCAGGAGGTGGAGGTTATGGTGAGCTGAAATTGTACCATTGCACTCCAGATGGGCAACAAGAGTGAAACTCCATCTCAAAAAAAAAGAGCCAGGCATGGTGGTGTGCACCTGGTACTCAGGAAGCTGAGGTGGAAGAATCATTTCAGCCCAGGAGATTGAGGCTACAGTGAATTGAGATTGTGCCACTGCACTCAAGCCTGGGTGACAGAGCAGGACACTGTCTAAAAAAAGAAAATGAGAGAGAGAGAGAGAGAGAGAGAGATAACTAGGAAATTTCTCATTGCCCCAAATTTTCTGAAAGAGAAACAAAGTGTATCCTACTTATGAAAATGAGAGGCTCAGTGCAGTGGCTCATGCCTGTAATCCCAGCACTTTAGGACGCCAAGGTGGGCAGATCACCTGAGGTCAAGAGTTCGAGACCAGCCTGGCCAACATGGTGAAACTCTGTGTCTATTAAAAATACAAAAATTAGCCAGTTGTGGTGATAAACTCCTGTAATCCCAGCTATTTGGGAAGCTGAGGCAGGAGAATTGTTTGAACCCAGGAGGTAGAGGATGCAGTGAGCCAAGATTGTTCCACTTGCACTCCAGCCTGTGTAACAGAACAAGACTCCGTCTGAGAAAAAAAAAAAAAGCCTTCCTTATACAAATGTGGATGCTTGAATATGCTATTTGCAATGAGGCATAAGTTGTTAGGTTGACAAAAGAGCAAGAGTAAAATGAAACACACCAGAGACCCAGGAGGGGGAAGACCAGCAGGACAAGGTGTGTGTGGTTATGATATATAGATGCAGGTACTGGTTTTCGTCCACCGTTGCTGGTTCATAACTCCCATATTCCTTGTTGCTGGCCATTTTTTCTTTTTTCTTTTTTTCAGCTGAGGGAATTTAGACAATCCAGCGGCCTTGTTCCCCATAATTTGGAACTTTTCTTTGGATTTGATCAAGTTGGGTAGAGTTGGTCAAACCTAATGGGAAAAAGACCAAAACAACAAAAACAGAAACTAACAATTTTTTAAAAAACAGTTAAGCAAAACAAACAAATGATTGCACAATTTATATGATTATGAGCCCTCTAATGGTAAGGAGAAATTAAGGCCAGCTGGTTGTTCATCATGTTTAGTCATTAAGGAGAATTAAGGAGAATTAAGTCATTAAGGAGAATTTTCAAGACAAAACCCCCATTCAGCTACTTACCTAGGAATGGGACCAGGCTAAAGACTGTGTGTACTACCATCCTAAAAGCAGGAAAAAACTCAAACTTGCTTTCCCTGTTGGAAGTGGGCTGAAATTCCAGAAAGGACTTGCCTGCACTCCATCATCATGGAAGCAGGAAAACTCTCCTTCCTTGTTGAAAGTGAGTAAAACTCCAGAAAAGGAGTTGCACAGCAAAATTAATCTGAAACCTCAACCAGACTTTTGGAAGATCAGGAATTCTCTGGAGAGGGGAGCTCCCAGGCCTCAGCGAATTGTTCAAGTTATGTAAGCAATAAAGATAGCCCAAGCTGGTACCAAGTACCAATGGGAGATTTGTCAAAGGTCAGGGATAGCTCCACTCAGAATCCCTTTGTGGTTACCAGTTGTAAACCAAAAAGAATCTGAGACAGATCTCAGTCAATTTAGAAGTTTATTTTGCCAACGTTAAGGACACACACCCAGGAAACAGGTCTGTGCCTTTCTCCAGAAAGATGATTTTGAGGGCTTCAATATTTAAAGGAAAAAGGGCAGATACTGGAAAAAGAGGAAGACATATTTTAAATGTGTGGGTAGATAAAAGGCAAGTGATTGCATTATTTTGAGCCTTTGATCAGCCCTTTACCTGTAAGGGAGGTAAAGGAATAGTCACTTGTACATTCAGCTAGCTCAGTGAATCTGCACTTTTACATAAGATAAAGTAGGGCAGAGAAAGCAATCAGATATGCATTTGTCTCAGGCAAGCAAAGAAATGACTGAGTTCTTTCCTTTGTCCCATCACTGTGAACATAAACTACCAATTTACATTGTCAGGGTGAAATTCAGTACTCTTTTAGGGTAAAGATCTTGGGGCCCACAAGGGTAAATCGTGAAGGGGTTCATAGCTTTTTTATTTGTGAATGGGAGGCAGGTTTGCGTAATCCAGTTCCCAGCTTGACTTTTCCCTTTGGCTTAGTGACTTTGGGGTCCCAAGATGGACTTTCTTTTCACAATATGTGTATGTATATTGACTTATATATTGATTTTCATCCAGGGTTCCTGGCTATAATTCCCACAGCCCTTGTTAGTCTTTTGTTACAATGTCGGGTGTGTGAGTCCTCAGGGGCAGGACTCTGACCTTTCCCTGCCCCAAGGCAGGACTTGATGCCCTCCCATGAGAGGTCCCATCCTATCCCCTGGGGGAAGGAATGTAACATCATGAAGCTTCCATGAAAACCCAAGGGGACTGGGTTTGGAGAGTCTCCAGATAGCTGAACACAGGGAGGCTGACAGGAAGGTGAAGAACTCATCCACATGTTGGGAGGGTGGTGCACCCCAGCTCCACGGTAACAAGCTCTTGTGCTTCCAGACCTCACCCTATGTACCTCTTCATCTGGCTATTTATCTGTATCCTTTAAAACATCCTTCTTAGTAAACTGGTAAACATAAGTGTTTCTCTAAGTTTTGTGAGCAACTCCCCCAAATTAATCAAACTCAAAGAGGAGGTTGTTGGAACCTCAGCTTGAACCCAGTTGGTCAGAAGAACCCTGACTTTCGATTGGTGGGGTAAGGGGACAGGGATTAGTCTTGGAAATGGAGCCCTCAACCTGTGGGGTCTGGCACTATCTCCACGTAGGAGACAGTGTTGGAACTGAATTGGAGGATACCTGGCTGGTGTCCACTGCTTGGTGGTGAAGAGAGATCCCCACACATTTGGTCACAGAAGTTTTCTTCTGTGTAGATGATTGTTGCGGTATGAGAGTAGAAGGAAAACATGGTTTGAGGAGAGTTTTCCTTCACGCTATGTGATTGGAGCAAAGGACAAGGATGAACTGAAGAACGAAGAGAATCTAGGGAGAATTGGGGGCATCGGTTCAGCTGGGGAAGGAGGAGTTGGAACCACAGATGCATGCTGTCTAACTGGGGTGGAGAACTGTTAGGGCTTGGACTGGAGCCAGGCGGGCATCAGGACAGGCTCCAATTCAAGAGAACTATATGACAAGGACAGGGAAGTCATGCTTGCTGTTTCAGGTGAGGCCTTGCCCAAGATTTTGATTTTTAAAAACCCGGGTATGAGGCCATCAGGCTCTGTCCTGCAGCTTCAGAAACAGCTTTCTTGCCAGGCACAGTAGCTCACACCTGTAATCCCAGCATGTTGGGAGGCCGAGGAGGGTGGATCACAAGGTCAGGAGTTCAAGACCAGCCCTGGCCAACATGGTGAAACCTTGACTACTTAAAATACAAAAAAAATTAGTCGGGCGTGGTGGCGCATGCCAGTAGTCTGAGCTACTGGGGAGGCTAAGAATTGCTTGGAACCTGGGAGGTGGAGGTTGCAGTGAGCCGAGATCATGCCACTGCACTCCAGCCTGGGTGACAGAATGAGAACCTCATCTCACAAAACAAAACAAAAAACACAAAACAAAACAAAACAAAACAGCTTTCTTAATTCATTCAGAAGTAAAGGGGCTGAGGACTACTCAGCCAAAACTCTTGAGAGGTGTAAATTAATAAGCCCAGCACCTGACAATTCACCCAGCTGTCAGTAGAGGGCACCCCTGCCCAATGAAGACCAAGTTCAGGTCAGAAACTTGCTTAGCGAGCCAAGAACCAAAGATAGTAGTTGATCAGGGCACTGTCGTTATGTATGAATTTTATTTTCCTTTTATGTTTCAATATTTTTAGGTAGTTACACAATGAGCACATATTACTTAAGAAAAAAATTATATAAAAAACAACATTCATTCTGCAACTTTCTATCAAGTGGTACAGAAAATTATACAGTATGTATTTGCCATGTGGCAAAATATTACTTGTTGGATCATCTCAGTGGAAGGAATACGGGCCTTCATTGTATTAGTCTTTCAACTTCCCTCTGGGTTTGAAAATTTTCATAATAAAAACTTGAAAAACACTTAGAATATAAAATTGAAAATAAGTTTTGGAAGGAAAAAATATTCCCATCCTTTAATTCAAGAACAACATCTACCTAAATAATAGAATCGGTCTCCTAGTTGAGACTGCTATTGACCCTTGGGTGTTGATGAGTAAATGTTTTAAAATTCTATTCTCAAAATATTTGTTCAAACATTCCATTCTGGTTGCAGAAATTCTACCATTTCAAGGACAGAACACAGTGTCCGAGAATTCTGGTTTCTACTGTTGCTCAGCAAACTCCCACCAAATTCATTAGCTTAAAATACCCATTTCACATTGCGCACCATTTGTGAGTCAGAAATTCAAGCAGTCCTCAGCTGGGCAGTAATTGCTTGGGGCATCCTATGTGGTTGTGTTAGATGCTGGCCATGGACGTCTTCACAGCCCCTGTGGGTGACGCTGGCTGTGAGCTACTCCCCAGGACTCTCCAGGAAGGGGCTCAGGGTAGTCAGACATCTTCCATGAGCTCCCTGGAGCTCAAGGCCCCAAGTGTGCTTATTCTTTCAAACCAGGAAGAGGCTGTTTCCCTGCCGTGACCTAAGCTAGCAGCCACACAGCCCATTCTGCTGCCAGCGTCCTACAGGTGGCTCCTCAGGGAAGGCCCTCAGTGAGGGGTGAGGCCTGATCGCCACTCACCTACTCTTGATCCTGAAAGGTTTTGCCCTTTTCCTAAATAGAAACCTTGAAAAGTAAGCAAATAGTATTTCCAAAGGAGGCTTTTGACAGACTTGCCACATTGCCCATGCAGGGAAGGCTGCCTGTCTCCAGCCATCTTCCTCTTCTTACAGCTATGCTGAGGCATTTGGCTTGGTCCAGGGCTGCTGCACTGAGGGTCCATCCCACCTTCTGCAGTGACAACTAGACCACACTCCAGTAAGTGTGCACACTGCTTTTATTCTATAAAGAATGACGCTTGCCCTCCCTTCCCCTCTCCTGCTTCCTGGTGGCTAGAACCAGGGCAGCATTTGCTGTGAGGTAGGAGCCACGTGTTCAAGATGGCAGAACAACACAAGTGAAGACAAAAGAGAAGATTGGATCGCTGGCCATCTGCCCTTGTCAATCAGCACTTCTGGGGCTGTGTGTGGCCTTTAGGAATTTCAGTTTTCATGTGTGACCCTGAGAAGGCTCAGCCTCCTGGCCCAGTGGGACAGGTTTCTCAACCCACTAGGGTTAGGGACTTGCAGGTTTGATTCTGCCCCTCTCCAGGTCAGGGTTCCTAATGCACTCCCCCAAAGCCCCTCATCACCCTGCCCTCTCAAATCCCTTGTCGCTGTCACAAATTTAGTCTTCCAGGCGCCGTGTATAGAGTGGTCCCTGTAGTTGCCCATACAATCACTCCCTTCTTCCTTAGTAACAGGAATCTTATTAGATTCAGCTTTAAAAATACTTTTTCCAGAATCTTTTGCTGACAGGTGTGCCTGTGTGATCCAGTTCTACCCAGGGAGCTGTGACCCCACGCTGCCTGTGGGCTTTCAGGAGAGGAGTAGGCAGCTGCCATCCACCCTTTACTTTCTTCCTTCCTCCTTCCTACCTAAAATGTGTGCTGGCTGGAGCTCCCACAGCCAAGAAATGACACCTAGCATGGAAGCCTCGTGCTTAGAGTGAGACTGAGATCTAAGAAGGAATCTGGGCCCTGATGGTGGGGGAACCACCACGCCAGCCCTGCACCATTGACCTCTCATTCCATCAGGCACTGGGATCCAGGCTTCCTGCTCTCTGCGGCTGAATCCATTCTGACACACTGTCTTAAAGTTCTAGTATAAAGACCCAGGCTTCAAGTTAGCCAAGGGAGGCAGCGGGGGAAAGTAACAGCCTTGGCACTGCCCAGCCTCCTACCAACTCCCCTGCTCTGCTCGCTCCAGACACATGCAAAGGGGGATTAAGGTGTCAGGAGAGCCAAGGTGAACAGCAGGAAAAGAAAAGCAGCGGAGACAAGAGATTTCCACCAGACTTTGCTCACAGTGCAGCCACATTGATGAACCCCACAGCCACCCCAGAAGGTTGTGTTACCCCACCTCACAGGAAGAGGCTCTGTCAGGAAGAACAGCTGGACCCAAGTCAGACATACAGGTCATGGGCCCAGACCAAGTTCGGCCCAGGACCACCCCACTCTATGACATTGGCCACCATGCTGGTCTCCAGCAGATATGGCCCTGGCATTTACTTCCTGGTGTAAACTCCCTGTGACTTGCCAGAGGCCAGAATGTGGCTGGGTGGGAGAACAGATGGAGGTTGAAAGATCGCTGGTGGCAAAACACTGACCTCTACAAAGGTCCCATCAGGGAGCCTGAAATCCCATCTTTGTTAAAAGATATTTCAGAAAGAGGGCAAGCTTATGTTATATAAATTCATATGTTAAAGTTATATAAGCTAGACAAATATTTACATAACTCAATGGGTTTAGTGATAAATGTTTTATCTATTTATGCATATTATGTATAGATGTGAGGAATACGTCTGGTAGGCTATGCCACCCATGCGTAAACACACATGAGGGAGCGTGAGCAGTATGTTTTGATTGTCTAAAATGAACATGTAATACAGAAAAACCGTAGCTGGTATTTTTAAAGGGGTGCTCTGTATTTAACCCTCTAAATGCCCTCTACCTCCCACCTTCCCAGCCTGCCCTGAGGGCTTTTCTCAGTTTCCCTTGCCCCTCAGCCTTGGCAGGGTTCTGATGCAGGGCCCAGTGAAGGCTCAGGAGGGCCTGGCCAGAGACTACACCAGACATTTGTCTACACTGGGGGTGACTCAATCCACAAATGAGATCCCACCAGTGACCCAGATAAGAGGATTTCAAAGGCCAAGAGGCTTCAGGAGGGAAGGCTGCCGGGAAAGCAGTCCTTCCTGGAGACAGAGCAAGCAGGAACTCACATTGAGAGCAGGAGTGGCAGGAGGTAGTCACAGCTGTAGGCAGAAGCAGGAATGCAGCAGTAGCAGCCAGGCGCAAGGCAACTCTGTAAACCTCCAAACTCGAGGCTGGCTGAACTCTACAGCATTGAATAACATGGGGCTTTTCCACCTGGGATTTCCATTTGCTCTGGTAGCCACAGGAGCTTCGGGGTCCAGAGGCAGTAGCTATGCACACATGCACACCACCTGAGCAAGCCTTGACAGGTGAATACCAGGAGACCCCTGAGGAGCCTGAGAACTCAGTCTCTGTCTTGTAAGGGTGTCCTCTGGCCCCAAGGGCCCCAAGCTCTACTCCTCCCACATCTCTCCTGGACCTCCCCGTCACCCAGCGCCCCCCCCTCACCACCCTCACAGACCACTGAAGCCTGGCCTGAGAATCCACGTGCAGCTGGGAAGAGGCCTAGAGGAGGCCTATAAGGGCTAGGATGGAACAATCCAGCATCGCATGGTGGCTAACAGCATGGAGTCCATTCCAATCTGGCTCTGCCCCAACCATCTGTATGCTAATAATCTGGGTATTACCACAGGTTAACCTCTATGTGCCTGCTTCCTCACTGGTAAAACGGGAGCAAAACAGTACTCACCACCTGGGCTTGCTCTGAGGATTAAAGAAGTTCGTATTCATCATGGAGCACTCAGAAGAGCAGACTTGGATGGCTGCATAAGTGCTAAGGACATGGAGGCTGGCAGCCAAACTCCTCCTGGCTTCACTGGGAAGGGCACAATGCAGCTATCTCCTGGCCTATTCCTCATCTGCAAATCACGGATAATGACCATCTCCCCTTATTTAACAAAAAAGTAAGGGTAAATAATCCATCTAAGCAACAGGGGAAAGCAAAACCCACTCCACACAAATCTCAAAGGTTAAAATAAAGTGAATGTCTGACACTGGTTTCTGAGCCCAGAATGGAGGCTGGAGCTGTTCCCAGGGCCATGGCCCTTAACACATCTCCCTAGACACCTCTGCCACCATCTGGTGTGGAGCTCCAAAGTAGTTTCTGCCAAAAAAGTTGCCTAGCACAGGTTTTTTGTTTTTTTTTTTTTCCTTTTTTTGAGATGGAGTTTCGCTGGTCACCCAGGCTAGAGTGCAGTGGCATGATCTCAGCTCACTGCAACCTCCCGCTTCCATGTTCAAGTGATTCTGCCTCAGCCTTCTGAGTAGCTGGGATTACAGGCATGCACCACCACACCTTTTTTGTATTTTTAGAGATGGGTTTCACCACCTTAGCCAGGCAGGTCTCAAACTTCTGACCTTAGGTGATCAGCCTCCCAAAGTGCTGGGATTACAGGCGTAAACCACTGCACCCAGCCTAGCCCAGGGTTTTCAAACCCACTTATGAAATCAAATTGATGGGTCACAAGAAGCATTTTGTTGTTTTTCCAAGATGGAGTCTGGTCCACCTCAGGCTGGACTGCAGAGATCTTGACTCACTGCAACCTCCGCCTCCCGGCCTAGCCCAGGGTTTTCAAACCCACTCATGAAATCAAGTTGGTGGGTCACAAGAAGCATTTTGTTTTTGTTTTTCAGAGACGGAGTCTTGTCCACCCCAGGCTGGACTGCAGAGGTGTGATCTTGACTCACTGCAACCTCCTGTCTCAGCCTCTGGAGTAGCTGGGACTACAGATGCATGCCACCACACCCAGCTACCTTTTCTATTTTTAGTAAAGACAGGGTTTCACTGTGTTGGCCAGGCTAGTCTCGAACTCCTGACCTCATGATCTGCCTGCCTTGGCCTCCACAAGTGCTTACACTTGTGGATTACAGGTGTGAACCACCGTGCTCAGCTGCGTCTTGCTCTTTTAAATGAATTAGTGGAGAACAGAAACTCAGAATGTTGCATGTGAAGTGCAGAGCTAACAGTTGTGTCTGTGTATGTATGTGTTCTGGGTATTAGCACAACAGGCACTCTCACTGGGGTTGCATTTGGGAGTCCAAGTGCCACTGTGGGACCAACCCTGGTATAAGCTGCACACCCTGAGGCTCTCCGGCAGGTCATAAAGGGTGCTCAGTAAGCACTGCCTGGGCCAGCAGAGAGTATCAGGCACAAAGCATCACTCAGGGACCACCCTGAAGAGAGGGCCTGGTTCTTCCCCAGACTAGACCTGCCCAACCAGCAGGAGGCAGAAGCAGGAGACACTTACCAGCCTTCCTGCTGCGCCTCCTGGCTCTACAGGATGATCAGCAGGAGCACAGTCTGGGGGCCCTTTCCATCTTCTGGCCTGGACTTCCTTTCCCGCCTGGCCCCCATCCCCTCAGCTGTCCCTGGCTCTTCTCTCCCAGTCATCTGCTTTCCTTCCTGAACTTCACTTCCTCCGTCTAGCCCTCTCCTTAACTCTTCACTCTCCCTTTTCGTTTCTTTCCCCTCCTATCACCTCCTTTTCCAGGACACACACACATAAATATTTTTCAGACAATTCAGCCTTTACTTTATTTTAGAAAATAATTCTGTAGCTTCCACTTTCTTTCATGAAACTGAGGTCAAGCAAGAAACGAAAACACACCAAGTCCTCTCCACCCTGCCATGGTTTCCTGGTCTGTGAGGACATGAGGTGCCTGGGAACGGGTAGGGAGGCTGGGCAGCACTGGGCCGGAAACATCCTGGTCACTGCTTCACTTGGTCTGCCTCTCCACCTCATGCTGAGAGAGCCACAAGAGCCACAGCCTGCAGGGAGGGGCCTGTATGTGAAACCCCAAGGGAAAAAAGGATACACAGATTGAATGTCTCTCCTACCAAGCCAGCAGGAGCCTCCTAGAGCAACAGGGAGTGGACTGATTTTCAGAAAGGAGGGGTCAGGGCACAGTCCCCCTCTGAAGCAATGCAAGAGAGGGGTTGTCCCAGCTCCAAGGCCTTCCTCCCTGCACCTCTCCCCTGACAGCTGGGCATGGGCTGAGGCGAGGTCTTGCTTGCCTCCTTCAACTTTCCATCTCAGAACCATAAACTGCTAGACTGCAGAGAGAAAGGCTAAGTGGGGGTCAGAGACAGGAGAGAAGGGGAGGAGGCAATGAGCCCTGATGACCCACCAACTCCACCAGGCCCTGACAAGGAAGTCCCTTTGGTTAGTATCATTTTGGCCACAAATATGTCCCCTTCTCCCATAACCCAGTCCCCAATAGGGGAAGGGGAACAGGTATGGAAGGAGGACTCATGCCTTGGCTAGAAGAGCCAAGTCAGGGAGAAGGTGTCTGGTCAAGAGAGCAAACACTGTCAAACTCTGCACATGCTCCAGGAGAAAGCTCAGGACACGGACATTTCTGGTTCAAACAAGCCCAGCGTCCCCCTGCCACACAGTGGTTTCCTGCTTAATACCCCCTAACATACCCCAGAATAGTTCCCCTGATCTGACTCCCTTGAGAACGGGAGAATAATCCTCACCTTATCATTTGTGCACTCAAATGCCACTCAGAAAACTCAAAAACATAAATGCACCTAAGAGGGAAACACAGGCAGGCAGATGCAGCCTGGGGACTGTGGTTCCACCTCGGCTCATGATGTGACAGAGAGGGGCCCAGGAAGGACAGGCAGGTGCTAATTCCAGCTAGGATCATAGCCCTCCCATGTCTGTGGGGGCGCCAGATGGACACGGCGGCCCCGGAACTGGAAGGTGACGATACCCCGGTAGCCAGCCCTGGGAACCCCTGACTTGAGGTCATCCATGACACCCAGAGCCTTGGCAAAGGCCTTGAAGCTGTCCCTGCCCGTATACTGCACCCGCACCTCCCCAAGCTCCTTCCGATCGTTGGTCCTCACTTTTTCCACCTGCAGCTGGGGAGCCCCATAGACGCGGGCAAGGAAATCCCGGTCATAGGCCTCCCGCTGCAGGTACGACAGGTCCAGCTGGGTAAAGTGCACAAACTGCTGGTTCAGCTTGATGAACTTGAGGTGCTGGTCAAAGAACTGCCCGTGGCTCACACCCTTGCGGCCAAAGGTCATCGTTCTTGAGATTTCAGGGCGTATGCAGGCCCGCCCCTTCCGCTGCTCCGGCCTGCGCATCCAGTCATCCCAGAAGGCCTTGGGCCACTTGGGCTCCAGCTCAGCCCAGAGCTCGGCCAACAGCAACCAGCCCAGGCCAGGAAAAAAGTCAGTGCGGTAGAGCAGCTCAGGCTTGCTGGAGTCCACCATCTGCTCCTTGCCGTTGTCATTCCAGGCCGAAACGCACCAGAGTGAGGGGTCTGCCTTCAGCAGTGGATAGGTGGCCTGAAAGTATTCAAAGAAGTCCGGTGCCACCTCCAGGTCATCCTCCACCACCACAGCTGCGGGGAAGTGGAACTGGTGGAAGACCTGGCCCAGCGCCCAGCGGTAGTGCCGCGCGATCTTGTAGTAGCCCTGGAACTTGCGGTGGTCAGGCGGCACGGCGATGTTGCTCAGGTCAGGCTGCCGGATGTGCGTGACCGCACTGCCATAGGAGGCGATAGCCTGGGCTGTCTCCTCATGCCCACAGTCCTGGCTAACAATGATGGGGAAGAGCTCAGCTGAGGGCCGATAATGCAGCAGCTTGTCCAGGCAGCGCCGGACAGTGCTGCGGTCACAGGCAATGACTAGGATGGGAATCACCGCTGGCGCTGGGGTCACAGGCACACGCGGCTGGGCGGGAGGGGCCGCTGTGGGCACCCTCCACCGCTGACTCCACAGGGCATCCCCAATCTGCTGCAGCAGCCCACGCTGCCGCTCCAACTCCACCTCAGCGTCTTGGGCCAGGCGAATCACTTCACGGGTGAGGCCGGCAGGGTCGTCATCGAGAGCACTGACTGAAGGTGGCCTGCCAGGTGCTGGGCGTGTCCAGAAGAAAAGGAGCAGCAGGGCATTCCATGCCACAAAGAGGATAGCGCCCCACAGCACAAGCCCTGCAGACTGCTTCTTCAGCATCCTGGCCCCCACGGGGGAGGGCAGGCAAGGGGAGGTCTCAAGGCTGCCCTGGGCTTGCCTAGCTCCCTTGCCCGCAGTCCTAGGGATGCTTCCTCTGGACTATGGGATTAGGAAGCAGCCATGCACCTGAAGACAGGAAACAGAAAACAAACCATCACACAAAGGCATGCCGCTCTATATACCCACAGGTAGAGGAATGTGGGGGCAGGGAAAGGCCAAGAGTGAGGCTGGAGGAAGGCCAGGAGTTTGACTCCAGAGGTAGTCAACATATATGCTGACTCAGGAACATATGTATGATGGGGAGGTAGAAGGTGATACCGATGGAAGGAGAGAGAAAAAGAACTCCAACTCCCCTTTTTCTACCTGTCAGATTTCATTTCCCTCTACGTGGGAAGGAGGATGGGAGGAGCAAGGAGTAACAGCATCTGCCTACAATTCCTCTCACCTAACTGCCCCAAGATTACTGATTTTTAAAATCAAATATCACACCTCAGTGCTACAATTAAGTCCCTTGCCTAACAGGGAAGCATTGGAGGCACCCCATGAATGTCAGGCACAAAACGAAGCTGCCCATGATCTCCAGGTTTATTTAACATTCTGCTGGAAGGAGCAGCCAATGCAAATGAACCAAGAAAAAAACAATTAACAGCAGACGTGGACAAGAAGCAAACTATTTCTATTATCTTTACTTGTGAGAATTTGCCTGGAAAACTCTAGAATCAATAAAAAGCTAAACCAAACTATCAATGAACTGAGTAAGGTAGTGGAATATAAAAATCAACATACACAAATGGATAACCTTCACATCCACAAATAGCTCATGAGAAAACATGGATGAGAAAACCCTTCTTACAAAAGCCACAGAAATGAGAAAATATTTAGAAATAAACTTAAATAAACATTCAAAACCTGTATGAACAAAGCTATCATTACCAAAAGACACAAAAGAACATTTGAACATCCCTTGTAACTTGGTCAAGACATCTCGGCATCATCAAAAATACCAATAAAAATACCTTTTTATGAAGCTAGACAAACTGACAATAAAACTAGGAAAATATAAAAATACGCTGTGAGAAGGGACTTAGCCCAACCAGATATTAACGTACTGCATACTGGCGGGGTACAGTAGCTCACACCTGCAATCCCAGCACTTTGGGAGGTCAACGCAGGAGGATCACTTGAGCCCAGGAGTTCAAGACTAGCCTAGGCAGCATAGGGAGACCCTGTCTCTACAAGTAATAATTAACAACAACAAATTAGCTGGGCAGGTGGCATGCACCTGTGGTGCCGGCTGCTTGGGAGGCTGAGGCAGGATCACCCAAGTCTGGGAGGCTGAGGCTGCAGTGAGCTGTGACTGGACTGTGCCACTGCACTCCAGCCTGGGCAAGAGAATGAGGCTCTGTCTCAAAAAAAAGTAAATAAATAATTATATATATATATATATATGTATATATAAAATATATATATACACACACACACACACACACACACACATATATACACACTGCATACTACAAAACCTCCATAATTACAACTGTGTGGTACTAGTACATAAATAAACAGACCATCCAATGAAATAGAATTTAAACTCCAGAAACAGACTCATTACACAAAGAAATCTGATATGTAATAAAGGTGCTACTGAAAATTCCCAAGGCAAAGATGGTTTTACTAATAGTGTTATAATAATTATATAGCTATGCTATAGTTGAATATGGTTTGTCTTCTGAAACGCATGTTGAAATTTGAACCCCAGTGTGGTGGTGTTGGAGGTGGGGCCTATTGGTAGGTGTTTGGATGGGTTGTGGGGGGCAGATCCCTCAAAATGCCCTCTGGTGAGTGAGCTAGTTCCCCAGGGATAACAGGCTGTTATAACCAAGCCCAGTCTCTCCTGCATGTCCCTTTATGCATGCCCCACTTCCGTTCTACTTTCAAGCGATGTCCATACAAAAACCTATACAGGAATTAAGTTTACAGTAACTTTATTCATAATTACTCAAAACTGGAAATAACCCAAAGGCCCATCAATAGGGAAATGGAGATAAACAAATTGTGGTTTACTCATAGAATGGAATAATATTCAGCAATAAAACTGAATAAACCACTGACATACACAACACATGACTGAATTTCCGAATAATTACGCAATATGGGTCTTTTTGGGAAAAACCAAAAAGAGCACATACGCTATGATACCACTGATATATAACTGCAGAAAATAGAAACTAATC
This sequence comes from Cebus imitator, assembly GCF_001604975.1. Lineage (NCBI taxonomy): Eukaryota > Metazoa > Chordata > Mammalia > Primates > Cebidae > Cebus > Cebus imitator. The sequence continues at coordinate 607,465 of NW_016107949.1, read as the reverse complement.
TATATTACAGAAAGCAGATCAGTTTTTGCCTGGGGAAAGAGGCAGAGAAGGCAGTGGGGTAGTTACTGCAAAGGGGCATTAGGAAACTTCTGGAAGGGTGGATATGTTTATTATCTTAATTGTGGTGATACTTGTACAAGTATGTATATGTCAAAACTTATCAAATTGTACACTTTATGTGCAGTTTACTTAACATATTTATGTCAATTGTATGTCAAGGAAACCTCAAAAGACCTTTTAAAAAAAAGACATTATTGGGTAAAATGACAAAGTTAGAATATAGACAGTAGTTTAAAGTATCAGTGATAACTGACTGACTCCAATTCTTAGGTAATACACACTGCAGTATTTAGAGGTAGACAGCCAGGATAGATGCAACTTTTCAAATGGATCAGAACAAAAATATACTGCATACATAGAGAAAGAGCAATGGAGCAATACATTAAGAACAGGTGCATCTGAGTGTGTACAAGCACCCTTATTTTATTTTTTATTCTTGCAACCTGTATAAGTTTGAAGCTATTTCCACATGATTGTCAAGTTTCTTGACAATCAAATATGCAGACATTGCCCACAGTTCTGAATAGCTTCATCCATCGGTGTCTGGGCCACAACAGCAAGGCAAATTCAAATGATCTGTTTGCTCTGAATTTTTCAGTTAGTCACCTGATGACATGTATCACATACCTGCTCTCTGCCAGGCTCTGGAAAGGAACCATGACACAGACCAATGAGAAAAAGGCATGGCCCCACCACATAACTTAAAAGGATCTGAAACATTCCCCAGTTCCCAGTCAACTGCCATTCCAGATCATAACTCCTTGACTGTCCTGCTTCTGATCTACCCTTCAAATCCCAAAGCTTCAGGCATGTACCCTCTTACACCAACAGCTCTGCCAGTTGCCCTCTGCCTCACAGCCCAATCTCTAATCCTAGCCAAAACCTTGGACCTCAGATCTAATCTGAGGCCCTGGGCTCTCAAGCCAGCAGATCTGGCATAAAAGGGCTGATCCTGAAGGGTTTCTCAAGGGGCCTCGATTCTGTCTCCCTCCTGGGAAAACTCACCCAGCCCCTGCCAGCATCCACCACGACTCGTCTTCTTCCTAGAAACCAACCACCCCCACCATTCCAGGACATCAGTCTTCTCAGAAACCTCAAGTCCATTTCCACGTAACTGTGCAATTAAATTCGTATTTTATCAGGGCTCATATGCTATGTATCAATAGATAAATGTCATCAAGTAACTAAGGAGTTCAGGGTAAACATCATTTCAGTTAGCCTTACTGCTGTGCCCAGCTGGGGACATACTGATGGAGGAAGCTACTCAGAGTGGTGGGCCATATTCCCGTATTTTATTTTTAAGAAATTTTATGTGGAAGAAAAGAGTGATGCACAGAAGAGTTTAAGTTTTCTTTCTTTTCTTTTTTTGTGACAGTCTTGCTCTGTCACCCAGGCTGGAGTACAGTGGCATGATCTCAGGTCACTGCAACCTCTGCCTCCCAGGTTCAAGCAGCTCTCCTGCCTCAGCCTTCTGAGTAGCTGGGATTACAGGCGCCTGCCACCACGCCCAGCTAATTTTTGTATTTTTAATAGAGACGGAGTTTCACCATGTTGGCCAGGCTGGTCTCGAACTCCTGACCTCAAGTGATCTACCTTCCTCAGCCTCCCAAAGTGTTGGGATTACAGGTGTGAGCCATTGCACCCAGCACTGTCAGTTTCTTTCTTCACTGTCCCCTCAGGATGTTGTCCATGTTGGAACTTACCCCCAATCTCATGGCCAGGATTCCCTGCCTCCCAAATTCCTGCCTCCTAAATGACTATGCAATAAAAAGACTTATATAATTGGATGAGGAAAGAGAAGAGGGACTGAACGCTACTCACTGAAGTGCTGCTCTGTATGGCTTAGGAGGCTGGGCAAGGTGGCTCAAGCTTGTAATCCCAGCACTTTGGGAGGCTGAAGTAGGCAGATCACATGAGGTCAGGAGCCGGCCAACATGGCAAAACCCCCTCTACCAAAAAATACAAAAATTAGCCAGGTGTGGTAGTGTGCGCCTGTAATCCCAGCTACTCGGGAGGTTGCGACAGGAGAATGCCTTGAACCTAGGAGGCGGGGGCTGCAGTGAGCTGAGATGGTGCCACTGTCCTCCAGCCTGGATTACAGAGCAAGACTCCATCTTAAAAAAAAAAGAAGGCAGGGACCCTTCATATGACTTCTGCACCCTTTAGATGACTTTTTACTCTTCTCTACACATTAGAATTTGGTGGCCCACACCCACTACCTGAGGCTTAAGACCTCCTGCACCATCCTAATAAAAGCAATGTTCTGACTGATTTTTTACTTAGTAAGTCTGCACACATCTAGAGTGGGTGGAGAGGCCACAGGAAAAGCTGCCCCAGTCCAGCCACCACCTCCACCTTAGTCCTCAGACCCTTGTTCTCCACCCCACAGCCCTGCGCTTCAAACTTGCTCCTCTTGCCATAAGATTACATGACATCCCTATTCCCAGCTCACCTGCTTCTTCACATAGGCTCATCCTGGGCCCCAGTGCTATTTTCCTGTTTATTCATGTAATTCTTAGGACAGGATCCTCAGCTCTGCCTGGAAGTTGGTGCTGTGTGCACACACATGAACCACAAGCCATACACCCTCTCCCAGCTGGCTGTGCCCAAAGGATGATCAAGCCCAGACCCTGGCCAGCAGCAGTGACCTGCTCCTCCAGAAAGCACTGCTCAGGCCTGCTCAGGCCACCATCAGGAGAGTGCAACAGCAACAAAGGCAAGCCAGATAGCTCAGAGGCATTACCCTACATTTTGTCACATTTCTGAGACTCAAACTGGGTTGCTGTGAAGACTGGATGAGATAAGCCATGTTAGGTGTTTAGAACAGTGCCCAGCATGACTACGTAAATATTAGCCAGTCACTTCACTCCTTTCTCCCCATTCTCTTTGTTCCACTCTACCACATTCCCGTCTGGTCCCAAAACAGCCAACCCTACCATCCGGGTCTTTGCATGTACCCATGTGCCAGGTCTGCTCTTCTCTATCTTCTCACCTGGCACACTCTGATTTTTGTCTCTGCCAAGATATCTTCCTTGATGTCTGGGACCATGCAAGGTCCACCTACCTTTCACCAACAGCAGCAAGTGCAACCACTTGCTCAACTTCTATCAGACCCCCTCAGCTATAAGCTACATGAAGACAGGGATTGGCTCCACCAGCACTGCCAAGCTGCTGTGCTAGTGCCCTCAATATTCAGATGTGCCTGGGATCTGAAAACATCCACAGTTCCTCAACTGCAACTGCCAAATCCAAGTAGCACTAAAAAACAGAAGTTTTCTAAACTCAATTGGCAGTAAAACCTCACCCAACCTCATTTGGTAAAATCTGATCTGATCTAATGTGAGGCTATTTATAGTCTTTTATCTCTCATGCTGTGGCTATTCATACATTTTGCTACAGAAATAAACATGGTGGCTTATGCTGTTCTGCTTCTGATGTTCCATTACAGAGTAAATTTACCAGATCATCTTTTCAAAATCCAAAAAATTCTGAATTCTGAAACACATCTAGGCCCAAGACCTTCAAAACTATGAAAATGGGAGTACAAAGTTACTCATTCGCTGCATCCCATGTCAAGCCCCCCAGCCCTTTAACCTGAACTCATTCCTTCGTATGAAATACTGTTTTAAGTCTGACTCTTGATGTAGTTTCCCAGCAGGTCTGTCACTAATCTTGCTTCCCTTTCACAAACCTACCCAACAGCAATAGCACATCCCTCCTGACAAGCGCGCATGGTCACAACACTAACTTGCCTTAAAAACCATCAGAGGCTGCAATGCTCATTATTATGACATACAAAGCCCTTCATACAGACTGGCTCAAATATCGTTTTTCAACCTTACCTCCAACCACTAACCCCATGAACCCCGCACTCTGGCCTCAGTAGACTGCTTTTCCCCCAATAAGTACACTTGGACACTGCTGTGTCTTTGCTCCAGCTGGTCCCTCATCCTGAAACAAGACCTATGGCACCACCTGCCAGCCACTCTCACATCCTTTCAAGCCACTTCAGGTGACTCCTTTTGTAACATCACAGAGGCAGGCTACACTCCCACAGCACTCTCTCCACGCTGTAACAGGATATATGGCCATATTTACCTGACTCCCACCTTCCTCCTTAGGAAAAAAGACTATGACCTCTGTGCCCATCACAGTGCTTGGCACATGTATGAGGTTCAAGTGGCTAGACGGAAGACTGCTTGCACTATTACCTAAATCAGGAAGAAAGATGGCCAAAGCAGCACTAAGAGTGTGAAAGGTTATATTTTCCAAAGACGATTGCACATATCCCATTCCATATGCTCTTCTTACAAGTGACAAGGACACTCCTGCCTCCAGAGGTGAGGGTCTATATTCCCTACCTTTGGTTCTGGGAAGAAGTGACACTATGTGACTTTTGAGATTAACTCATAAAAGGCAGTAGTTTCCACCTGGTCCTCTTAAGATGCCTACTCCTAGAACCCTGCTACATGGACAGGACACCTATAAGTATTCCACTTGACAACACCAGCTAAGGTCCCAGCTGACAGCCAGCATCAACCACTAGACATAGGAGACGGCCTTCCAGATTATCCCAGCCCCATCCATACCTGACTGCAACCATGTGAAAGACCACAAGCAAGAACCACATAGCTGAGATGTTAATGAGTCTGTTGTTGTAAGCCACTAAGTTCTGGGGTGATTCATTATGCAGCCACCAGCACCTGCAACAATGAGAAAAACAGAATCTAGATAGTCTTGACAATCAGGGCAAGTGTCCTCCCTGCCTTCTGTGCTCAGCTCCAAGTCCAAATACTGAGGCCCTGTCTCCACTCACATCCCTTTCTTATTAGGTGTCTATTCCTGCATAATAAATTACCTCAATATTTAGTGGCTTAAAACAATAGTTATCATTTACTCCCTGTCACGGTTTCTACTGGTCAGAAATTTGGACAGTGTAGCACAAGGGGATGACCTGTCTCTGCTCTACCATGCCTGAGACCTTGCTGAAAGGCTCAAAGGCTGAGGGCTAGACTCCCCTAGAGGGTCTCACATTCTCTCACGTCTGTAGGATGATGTTGGCATTATTGGCAGGAGTGCTTGCTAGAACCCCTCTATGTGGCCTGGAAATGTCCTAGAAGTGGTGACTACATTCCAAAGGTGAGTGTCCCAAGAAAGCGACCAAGCCAGGTGAAGGTGTATCCTTTCCCTGATTCAGCCTTGGATAAGGTTTGTCTTAACTCACTGGTCAAGGAAACAACAAGTCCCTACTCACATTCAAGGGGAGGGAATCACAAACCCCGCCACTGGGTGGGAAGTGGACAATGTCAAGCTGTAACTACATGTGGAAGGGGATACTTATGGGTGAGAACCTTTGGGAAAAATACAATCTGCTACACCTTCTTTTTTAAATAGAACTGTCCTTAATCCTGACCTGAGTTCCTAATAATGTCATTTATGAGGCTGGCATGCAAGGCACAGGCTCAAAACTGGGTTTGATTTTTTGGAGTTTTCACAACTCCTTTAGAGAAGTGACACAGCCAATCCACACCACCAAGTACAAAGACATCTGGACCATGGTGGGAGATGAGGAGTGAGTCTTTTTGGTACAAAAACTTTCAGCCAAAACCCAGGTGGCTCTGGACAGGTCCTACCTACCTGTACTGGGCTCACTCAGTTTCTGAATCATTTGAAGGACTGCCTAGGACCCATGAGATCCTTTCTAATACTCTGATTCCACGGTATTCTCCAGCCTATTTCCTTTCTCTGGCAAAAATGTTTCTTAAACAGCAAGTGAACACCAAATAGTCAACTTCCAATCATGAGCAATAAGAAAAAAGTTATATTTAGCTTTAAAATTAAGTATAGAAGTGGAAGAAACGGTAACAGATTTTCCCTTCTATCTCTGCTTTGCTTAACGTTAAAAAGCACAACCTAAAAAATCCAAAAAATACAGGCATGTCACAGATAATGGAAATCTAACTGAACTACTTTCTTGTTCATTCTTAGCCCTCGGCTGGACTCCTGTATCATGTATCAGGCCCATAATTTCAGGACAGAATAACAGAAAGGTAGTCAAAGAAGATACACTAAATAATTCAAGGGTTTAGAGAATAAGACCTAGGAGGGAAGGGATGCAAGTTATTTATCCCAGAAAAGAAAGGGCAAAAGGGAAATACAAGTGCCACAAAAGTTATGAGGCCTGGGATTCAGGCAATCCAGCCAACCAGCCAGGCAACTTTGGACAAGTCACTTGACTCACCTGAGCCTTAGTTCCTTCATCTATAATGTGACAGGGTTGATTTGGTTCATCACAAGGTCCCAGTGCCTGGATGGGATAGTGACAATTTCTCTAATGCCTCAAACAGTAACGAGTTTACCTTGTTACACAGTCCACTGAGGTAAGACATACTGCAGTGCTTCTAACTGTGAGAATAAGACACAGAAGCAGAGGTATGCGTGAGCTCAATGGTCCCCACAATTGGGAAGGATCAGGACGCAGTGATTCCTGAAGGAAGGCAGCCCTAGATGATGTGAGCATGTAAGAGCAAAGTCTACATGGCCTGGAAAATATTATAAATGACTGAAAACAAAGCTGGATAACATCTCAGCCAGTGATGTTCTAAAACAAACTGTAGACCTACTACAGCAGCAAGGGTTAACCAGAGTGAAGCTTCAGCCCTGCGGGAGGAAGAGCCGGCCAGCCAGTCCCTCTACTCCAGAGTTTATCAGATGCGGGCACTGCAGGTCCCAGGGCTCTTTACTCCACACATTAGCAAACAGGTAGAAAGAAAAGTTTTCTTGCCAATTTATTATATATGTATTTCAACACTGAGTCAACATTTTTTTTCGGCTGAGGAGAATCGACCTCTATTAACTTGCGGAAAGGATGTTGGGGTAAGGTTAGGGGAAAAAGCCACTCCCCAATCCCACCCGCTCCCTGCCCCACACCCACGGAAACGCCCTGGGCCGAGTTTCACAACATCCTCCCCACTCCGTGGAGCCCGTCCTCCCTCTAACAGCTGGAGCCGCCCGGGATTCCGAAAGCAGAACGCGGAGTTCCAACCTCCCGGCTCGGCCCAGGTTGGGCCGCTCCCGAGCCAAGTCCCCTCTCGCTAGCACTCACGGGCACCGGGGCTTTCGGGCGACCAGACGTCCTTGAGGCTCCCTCTCAGCACCCGCGAGGCCTCCCCCGGTCGGACCTCCGCCTACGGACCCCTACTCACGACGTCCGCCCAACGTCCCTGCCCCGAACTTGGCCCGCCCCGGGGCGCAGGGAGCGAGCCCGGTGGCCAGGCGCGTCCCAGGCGCTGCCGCGGCTGCCTCGCCTTCAGCTTCGCCGGCCCTTCCAGCGGCGCGCCGGGGCCGGACGGCCGGGCGGGCAACGTGGCCCTTCCCCGGCAAGCTGGGCGGGGCGGACTGAGGGGCGGGACCGACCGTCCCTCTGCGCCCAGCTCTCCCGGACGGCATTCGCTGGCCCCCCTCGTCCTGGGCCGCCTTTTCTCAATCAACGCCGTAGTTCCGAGGGCCCAAGTTTTCCTGAGCCCCCAACTTCGGGAGGCGGCTTCCCTGCCCCCTGGCGCAACCCTGAGGGTGGACGTCCGACCCCGCCCTCGGCCCCCCAGCGCCGCTGCCCTAGCCGGGAGGTGCGCCTTAAGTGGGTCCGCAGTCCAGGAAAGGCGTTCACCAAACCCCAGGCCAAGGGTTGGAGCCGGTCCCCCAACCCCAACCTATGGGAGGTGGAGGAACCTGAGTGGGGGCCCCAGGGGCGCGTGGGGCAGGGACAGAACAGGAACTAGGGTGCCCGACGCGGGGCCGGGGGAAACACCTGTGCCAAAGCAGGCCAGGGCCAGCTGTGGCTTCTTCCCTTGTTTTTCCTTTGTGAGTGGGGAATGAAAGCGTTAGTTCTGAGTAAAGAAAGCAAAGAGAGACCTGCCAGCAGGGACAGGGTAGGCCCACTAGCCTTAGGCGGGAAGGACTCAGTCACAAGCTTTGGCGATAGCACCATGGAAAAGCCTAGAATCGGTCTGCGCCTGGTTGGTGTTTTAGAGGGGAGGAAGGTGCGCGACTTGAAGACGAGGTGTAGGTGGACCCAGACCCACCGAGGGGAGGGAGGAACAGCTCTTCAGTAGCAAATACCTGTGGCTGAGCCAGGAACAAAGTCTGGCCAGGAGAAGAAGAGACGCAGAAGACCAGGGGCTCCAGTGCACAGGGCCAGTTTCGGCAGCAATCAGGTCTGAGGCCTGGATTCCACCAGGAGCCAGCCCCACTCACTCCCCCAGATCCCTCCAGCCCGGCCCTCTGCAGAAAGCTCAGTTACCCACTCACCTCCCTCACCATGGGACCCCAGGTGGTGAGGGTGGGTAGCTGAGGACTGAGGGCTGCTGGGTAGCTGACTTCCCCTAGAACAGCGGCTGCCATGTGATCAGGACCCACGCCCCTGACATCAACCCCTCCCCCATGTTTCAGAGCACGGAGCAGCCCGGAACTCTGCGGCCTGTGGTTACCGACTGACTTTGCTCACTAACTTGTTTCTACATGAAGCCACGAATTGTGCAGGGTTCTACAGAAACAAACGGCCAGGCGCACCCCACAGGCCGTTGCATGGAGGCGAAGACCTAAACCAAAACTGTTAAGGGGTCACCAAGTATTGTTAAGAGGCCTCCACGGGCCAAACCCTCCCTCAGCTTCTCCTTCAAGCCCCAGAGCTCTGCAGAGTGGGCGGTAACATCCCCATTTTACAGTTAACTAGTTTGAGGCTCAGGGTTAAGTGTCAACGTGCTGGAAGCCACAAGACCTGGTGGGGAGCATGGCCAGGTTTTAGACCAGGCCTCCCGTGCACCCCTCCCCATCCACCCCCCTCACACACACACATCCTGCAGTGCCAGTGCCCTGAGAGGGCTCTGTGTCCTCTCAGGCACTGCCATGAAGCCTCCGCAAAAGTGGCCAGAGCCCCGACCTGGAGGAGGAGTGGGAGAAGAGCAGGCCCACTGAGGCCCGCTGTGTGCGGTGTGTGGTGTGCAGTGCACGGGAGGCCTGTCGCCTCCACTTTAGCTGATTGCGTGAACTGCGCCAGGAGCCTCGAGCCCACGCGGATGTGCCAGTCAGAGGCCAGTGTCTGTCACCTCCACCCTATGTTTGCCTAATGAAGGAGTCTGGGGCCTGGGGGCTCTGCATACTCATACTAGGTGTTAAGGCGTAAAGGAAAACGATGATATTTCCTAAAAGTGAAAAAGTTGGGAAACACTGGTTTGTAGATCCAAGACATGACGAGCTGAAATCGCCTTCCAGGAGAAAAGACGGACATAAGAGGGTACTGAAAGGTGGGAGAAGATCAACCAGCCCATGAGATGTCAGATTCCCACCTCTAACCCCTGATAGTTCTCCAGAAGGGGAAACAGGATGGGGGGCCATTTGTGCACCATAACTCACACCCCATCTCTGCCACCCTCTGTTTAAATCCCAAAGCTCACAGGAAAATCCAAAAGGAGAAGTTCCTGGACTACAAGAGACTATTCCAAAAAGAAAGGCCCTGGTTAAAGAATCAGGATGGGCTTGATGGAGGCAAAAGAAAACACTTGGTCTGAGAAGCCAAAAACCAGGGTAACTGAGTGCCAAACTGACCTGGGGAAAAGAGGCCCTGAGCTCTTGATAGAGGTTGCATGGGGAGCAATGACTGGGGTAAGGAGCATAGAAACAAGGGGCCAGGATTCTGGGGGTGGGCCTGGGATTGGATTATGTGCAAAAGGGAAAAACAGGAGGATCCAGTCACAGGATAAAACAGAATTAGAAGGAACAATACTCTCTCCTGCCCACTCTACCACCACCAAGAGAACTGAAAAGAAGAAAAGGAAATTGCCCTCCCATAAACCATGCCCAAGATCCATGACATTTTTTACAATTTGGAAAGAATTCATGCCCTGAAGTTAAAACGTATGTTGGCTTGAAAACACCAGTAAAAGCAAAATTTTTAACTAGTGTTTTGCTTCCCTTCTCCCTGCCTCCCAATATCTCTGCTTGCCCCTCTCCCTAACCCCACAGTAGAGACCCAGAAACTCATCTCATCCAGGCCAAAGAGGAAAGATTAACAATCACTAAACAATGTCTGTGAAATGTAATTTTTGGTTAGCCAGCTACAATTCATTTGGAATAAAGAAGGAAATAAATAAATAGAGTTAAAATACACACATTGGCCAGGCGCGGTGACTCATGCCTGTAATCCCAGCACTTTGGGAGGCTGAGCCAGGTGTATCACAAGGTCAGGAGTTCGAGACCAGTCTGACCAGTCTGGTGAAACCCTGTCTTTACTAAAAATAGAAAAATTAGCTGGGCGTGATGGCGTGTGCCTGTAATCCCAACTACTCAGGAGGCTGAGGCAGAAGAATCGCTTGAACCCAGGAGGGGGAGGTTGCAGTGAGCCAAAATCCCGCCACCGCACTCCAGCCTGGGCAACAAAGCAAGACTTCATGTCAAAAAAAAAAAAAATACTACACACCCACAGTCTGGTTAAGTCCATCATTGGTCCTGGCTCAGTAGCCTGATACCTGCTGAGTGCCGGCATCCTGGTGCCCCTGTGAGAAAGCCAATGGTTGTCTTGAGAGGACTGTCTCATGAAGGGTCAGATGGAGGGTGGGAGGGCCAGGGAGAGGATTTCTTGCTCACTCTAAGGAGGAAATGTTCTACCATTAAGGCTGTCTGGCAGGGCACAGAGCTTCTCTCCCTGGAGGTTTGCAGCAGAACCCAGATGGCCCTTGTCAGGTCAGATACTGTGGAAATAGCACAGCACTGTGAGACGATTTCAGTGCTTACCACTCTAGACTTAGGCAAGCCCTTCCCACTCAGGGCTTCCGTAGCTTCCCCTCAAACTGGGAAAAGAATTCCTGCTCTGTTCTCCTCACAACAAAGTGGTGAGGGAAAACTGACACAGCCGACTGGATGGGTCATGTGATAGCACTACGCAAATACACAACTCTCTGGTACTTGGGATCCCAGAGATGGCTAAGGAGACACCCTGGTGTCACATATCCCTGAGAGATCACCGTGATTCCTGTGCCTAAGCAAAGACCACCACCAGAAATTTGCTGGGTGAAGCTGGGGAAGGTGGCACACCCACCTTGAGACCCACACACCTTAAAAAGGAGCAGCCTGGGGAGTTGGGGAGAGATAGCAAGGGGAGAGATGCCAGATGTAGGTGATGGGGAGGAAGGCAGCAAATCACACTGCCACGTGTGTACCTATGCAACAATCTTGCATGTTCTTCACATGTACCCCAAAACCT